>NC_063044.1:60872970-61164837 GCF_018812025.1 Megalobrama amblycephala | reverse complement strand
AGTTAATGTGTTACCAGCCGGGTTCGTCATTCACCCTGACGCACCACATCTCGGGGCCAGTCCAGACGGTCGGGTGTATGACCCTTCAGAGTCGCCTCCTTTTGGCCTGGTTGAGGTGAAGAGCAGCACAAAAACTGATCCATCTCAGGTTGCTCACCTCAAGGTGCAGGAAGGCCACGCCAGTCTGAGGCGTTCACATAAGTACTACTGGCAGGTTCAGGGCCAACTGGCAATCACAGGACTGACATGGTGTGACTTTGTTACCGATACCCTATCAACTTTAACTGTGGAAAGAATTTGGCGTGATGACTCATTCATAGCGGAAATGAAAGAGAAATTGGATATATATTATTATGGCACATACATGAATGCATACCTTGAATTACACTAATCTTGTCTTTACCAATCAGTTTAGCCTTCTGTCTTACTGTTGATAATCTGTAATGTTATTTTTTATTGTAAATGTTTGATGTTATTTGAGTTGTTATTAATCAGTTGATGTTACGCATACCAAAAAATTAAATGATGCACAATTTTGACCAAAATTGTTTTATTTGTTCATTGAATTTTTTAGTGAAATCAAAGTCACATTTCAACAGAAAAATATTAAGAATATAACAATTATTTAATTTGATTTTTAAGAATATGTGGGAACACTAAATTATTTACATACTATTTATTTACACATTATACATTATTTACATACCAAACATTAATTCACTCTTCAAAACAAAAAGGTCCTTGATAATTTGCCAAAACACAGCAGTTAAGCCAGATCTGATTCACACTGCCAATCAGTGTGAGCGGCACGGGAGAGTCCCAGATGTGAAAGGACTTTATCCTACCGATCACTCTTTCTACTATAATTCTGAGGCGGGCAATGGCTTGGGTTTGTTCCGTTTCCTCCTTGCTGAATTGAGCTGAACGCTTAAAAGGTGGAATGATGAGCTTAGATTCAACGTCAGCAAGGAGGTCTTGAATGAGGAACCCTTTGTCCGCCATGACATCGTCTCCTGGCTCCAGCAAGGGAAGGACTCCACTGATCCTGGTGATCTCCTTATCTGAGATGCACCCAGTGTACAGGGGTGAGATGAATGTCACCAAACCATTGGGAGCAACTCCAATTAGCCCTTTCAATGTCGTCCTGTTTTTGTAACTTGAAAATGTTTCTGACTGTAAGGTCAGGGATGAGGCTGTCTCCAGGGCAATTTCTGTGCAGTCCAGTATCACTCTGACATTGGGACAGTACCTCTGGAATTTAAGGGGCATAGTGGACTTAACCTTTTCCCTGCTTATCCAGATGGGAAGTGAGCTCAGCATCATAAAAAGATAATTGGCCCAGGTGATGGTAACCCTGCTAACCCTGGCAATGCTCACATTAAACATGTCAGCAATGAGCTGCTCCTTCATGCCAACAGCAACCCGCATGGAGTACATCAAGAACTCATCTATTAATGGCATGATGCGTGGTGGGCTGGGATCTTCGCAGCCTTCCTCACCTGCCCTCTGTGCTTTGGTCCAGTACACCAGTCTAAGTGCAGATGGTGCAATCGACTCCCAAAAAATAGTAAAAACACTCTCGGATGGAAATTTGGTGTAGAAACGTATTTGGTCGTCCGACGAACAGTATCGGCTGAAGAGAGTAGGGGGTGGTAGACCAGTGTTTTGCAACTTGGCTTCTAAGTCATGGATGTAATCCAAAGCCTCATCCAGAGCACCTGTAAAGATAAAGAAATTAAAAACCAGTCTTAACATATTTATGCTACCTTTCAACACAACACAGTAATCATGTTTTAAAAAGTATTTTAAGTATTTAATTACAAATTACATTTCATTTATTTTTGTTAAGGAAAATACAAATGACAAAATACTCAAAAGTAATTAAATACATGTAATTAAAATAGGGAAGGGGGGGGCACAACCTAACACAGGGCCAGTTGTAACACTTGTTTTAAATACTTCCACACATGCTAGTATGATGAAACTTAGTGTATTTACTAGCTGCCACATCAATAAATTGTTTCATTATTTTTTTTTTTTTAAATTACATTATTTTATATGAACACTTAATAATTGTATTTTATTGAGAAAATATTTTAAGATTTCTTGTATATTTTTTTGATTAGATCAGATTACATTTTAAACTGTTATATGGTCGTGCTATAAAATTAATTTGGGGAAAAAATAAATACTCTAAACCCAAAGTAGGTTTACAAAAATGGAGAAAGTCAAAAAGCGTTAGGTTGTGCCCCGCTCTCCCCTACTGCCCATCTCTGGCCCCTTACAGCTAGACAGCATGAGACTATGTTACAGATGTAGGCTAACGTTAGTTGAATTTCGTGAACAGCTTATATTATAAACATTGAATTTGTTCAGGTAGAAGTGCATTTATCCAATAACGGTACACATAACGTTAGTTGACTAGCGTTAACTAAACACATTATGAACAATCTTACCTGCAGGTGGGTGTGTCACGTAGTCGTGATCCATCCTTACTGCCTTAGCCACCATGTCGCTATCTTCACAGCATAGCTGTACAGACTGACGTTTGAAGGTTCTGTCATATACTGACTCCCTTCTCAAAGGAGCAGTAAAGTTGTTCCAAGGGAATAGGCTCGGGACAACACCACTCTTCAGGCGACGAACGACACAGCCACCACTGTAATCATCCGGAGCGAAGTGCCGGCTGCAGACATAGGTGCTACCTGTTTTTACATTAAAACTATGCCCTTCCTCTCTTCGGATCGCCTGTATCCATTTGGGTTTCAGGTTTGGATCCACAGGAAAAGAATGAAATGAAAGGTAGGGCTGTTTTTGGTTGGAAGACGAACAGCCTGGAACACAACAGAAACTGCGACTCTTCGACTCTGCCATTTTTCGTATCTGCCGCTATGATAACAGGAAATTCTACTACACTTCATTGACGTATTTCCGTTCGAAAAATGCGGAAGTGCGTAAAAGGTCTATACCCCATAGATTTTTTTTTTTCTCTCTTGTCTCCGTGAATACAGTAATAACTGATGGTAACTTTAACCACATTTAACAGTACATTAGCAACATGCTAACGAAACATTTAAAAAGACAGTTTACAAATATCACTAAAAAATATCATGTTATCATGGATCATGTCAGTTATTATTGCTCCATCTGCCATTTTTCGCTATTGTCCTTGCTTGCTTACCTAGTCTGATGATTTGGTTGTGCACATCCAGACGTTAATACTGGCTGCCCTTGTCTAATGCCTTTTATAATGTTGGAAACGTGGGCTGGCATATGCAAATATTGGGGGCGTACACCCCGACTGTTACGTAACAGTCGGTGTTATGTTGAGATTCGCCTGTTCTTCGGAGGTCTTTTAAACAAATGAGATTTATATAAGTAGGAGGAAACAATGGAGTTTGAGACTCACTATATGTCATTTCCATGTACTGAACTCTTGTTATTTAACTATGCCAAGATAAATTCAATTTTTCATTCGAGGGCACCTTTAAAGTGAATCTGTAGCCTACCTTTCTCATTCGGCACAAATCCAACTCTCTTCATTCTTGAAACGAATGCTAAACTTATTTATTATATGAGCTTTGTACTTCACTCGCATTATCAACATCATCCTTCACATATAACAGCACAGTGAGGCGGTGGTCACGGGTGGTAAACGGCAGACTGTATTACAGAATTGAATTGAGCAGTGTAACGTTTGGTTGATTGTATTTTATTTTAATATTTAACAGCTGCGATATCAAGTAAGCAATGCAAGAATTTGTGTGCACGCACGTGAGGCGCCAGCGTGACCACTGGATTTGTTTTCCTTCTATAAGACTGTAAACTGTATCCGTAATTTATGGGCATCCCATATGAAAAAAACCTGTATGTTTCATATACAGCAACCATATATATTCTTTACTCAAATCAGCCAGAATTTCCTTATGTGTTTCATATAAGTCCAATACATGTCATATACAAAATCAGACCGATTATGGCCACTTTCATACTAAAAAGCACACATAAAACTTGTATGGGATTTTTAGGTCATATATGAATACTGCAAAATTCTTATATGAGTTTTACATGACAACAGTATGTAATAGTATATGATTTTAGTAGAAAATGTGTATGAATATCAGTAAATTTCCTACACAAATCATTTAAAATTCTTGATTGAATCATATAGGATTCATTTAAATTTTGCATTATTTGCTCATATGAATTTTATACAGATTATATATGTTTTTAATAGGTAAATTGTGTGTCTGTTCTTCAAACTTTATATGTTTCCACCTAATACCTCATATCTCTACATATAATTATCTTTTATGATTTCAGTAAATATTACAATATCTCTGCATATACAAATCATATATGATTTCAGACAATTACTTGCACAAATTTACATTAAAAATACTTTTATTTCAACACAATCAACAAGACAATCAAATTATACTCCACAAGAGTAATTTAAAATTACAACTTGATATAAAACTGAACTTTGCGAAGGCAAAACACACACACACAAACACACTCCAACAACAACAACAAAATACCTTGAACACACGGTCACGGCTATCAATCATCAAAGACCATTAAGGTTTTCAGATGTTTTTGTTTTCTTCCCTCTAATTTCAGTAAGTTTGGCATTAATTGCTGTACCAATGCTGGCGGTCACCACATGAGGACACTTTCTGCAACGTTGCTCCTGTGAGACAAACAAATAAAAGGCAAAACATTGCTGATGTTAGGAAACAAAGTTGCCCACAGTCCATGACTACATATCAAGTTAGACAAATCAACAGCAGCATGTTTGGGAATCTGGACTTCCAAATGGAACCAGAAGTTGTGAGTTTGACAAGAATTGCTACTATTGTGGCAAGGAGCAAGAAACTTATTATTTCACTTTGAAATGAAAATTATCCCAAGCTTTACTCACCCTCAAGCCATCCTAGGTGTATATGACTTTCTTCTTTCTGATGAACACATTTGAAGAAATATTAATAGATATCCTGACACATCCAAGCTTTATAATGGCATGGCAGTGATAGTGATCAATGAGTATAAGGCTGAAGAAAGTGCCTCCATCCACATCCATCTATTATAAACGTACTCCACACAGCTCTGGGGCCCTAATAAAGGCCTTCTGAAGCGAAGCGATGCATTTGTGTAAAAAAATATTTATATTTAAACAAGTTATGAAGTAAAATATCTAGCTTCCACCAGACCGCCATCCATATTCAAGTTACGAAGAAAGTGTAAAACTCTTGCAGTTCACAAAGCTTACACTATGTCCTACACCTTCCCTAATAAACTTACGGAAAAAACTGTAACTGACGTGATTCCAATTTACTTCGTAACTTGAATATGGATTGCGGTCTGGCGGAAGCTAAATATTTTACTGCATAACTTGTTAAATATTGTTAAATTTTTAACACAAATGCATTGCTTCGATTCAGAAGGCCTTTATTAAGCTCCCTGGAGCCGTGTGGAGTACGTTTATGACGGATGGAGGCACTTTCTTCAGCCTTATATTCATTGATCCCGTTCACTGCCATTATAAAGCTTGGATGCATCAGAATATTTATTAATATTTCTCAGATTGTGTTCATCAGAAAAAAGAAAGTCATATACACCTAGGACAGCTTGAGGGCGAGTAAAGCTTGGGCTAATTTTCATTTGAAACTGAACAAATCCTTTAACCTAAACTTACTCCCACTGGATCACATTGAATATAGTAGTAACAACAACAACAACAACAACAACAACAACAGGGTTTCAGCACTTCATTGACTAGATAAACTAGTACACTACCTGTTCTGTTGGAAGGGCTCTGTAATTACTCTGTGGCAAATCCTGTCCCATCTTCCAAGTTACGTGACTGATGCTGACAAACAGAGACTTCAGGGCCATCTTCACTTCATTTAACAGATCTGGTAGCTCTAGCAACAAAAATGTAGCAAAATAAAATATGATAAAGCAATCTCTTACACCTATTTACTATGTGTACATATGGTCATCTAAGCTGATGAATTTAATGTTAATGATGTGTTTTACAAAGCCATCATGCCAGATGTTATAGGTTGGAAAACTTTCAGGTTTCTTGTCATATACTTGATAATACAATTAATTAGGGCTGCACGATTAATCGCATGCTATTCTCACGCGCATTTCGTCAGTAAAGCCGGTTCCCTGATTACCGCTAAATCGCCATCACCTGCTTTCAAATGAAGCGGCATTTAATAGACAGAGCCGTAGGTCACTGAAAAGCCACGCAATATCGCGTTCATATCGCAGATGAATCGCCTGCGATAATGAACGCGATATTGCGTGGCTTGTCCGTGAACTACGGCTCCGTCTATTAAAAGGCGCTCCGTTTAAAAACAGGTGATGGCGATTTAGCGGTAATCAGGGAACCGGCTTTACTGACGAAATGCGCGTGAGAATAGCATGCGATTAATCGTGCAGCCCTACAATTAATTACCAATAATTATTAAATTCTTTGTCTTAACTTTACATAGCAAGTTGAATAATAATATTGAAGCAATAGCAGTTCTACAAAAAATTGAAAGTTTGAAGTGCAAAGACAGTAAAAACTACTAAAGTAATCCACCAAACAGTTTGATAGCTGGCTGCTGATTCACCACAACAGTAAAGTATGTGCATTTTTCTTACTTTTTTTGTCATCGTTTCTCAATTTTTCATTTTCCTCCATTTTTTCAGCCTCTTCTGAGTCTCTGTCGAGGTTGTGCTTGATACTCATCAACAGTAATTAATTTCTCTGTGGTTTGGGAATCACTGTCCTTTTCCTTTCGGTCTGTCAAGAAACAAGAAACAAGAGATGGAAATGATACGCATTCATTTTCTTAGATATTTGTCTTCTTTCCTCAATAAATGTAAACAGATGAACATAAATGACTGTACCTGAAGGGGAGGGAGGCAGATCTCAAAGGAGATATGTTAATACTTTATTTTAAAGGTCCACAATTATGCATGTTACACACATACACACTAGTAATTAATGATCAACTTAAATAGGCTAGTAAGGGCATATTAGCCGTTATTTAAACCATATTTTTAGTGTAGTAAGGTACTTCAATTAAATAAACTGAACAATAAGAAGCTAGTAACTATGTTTAATCAGTGATGGTTTAGTTATAAATTGCTAAAGTTGTAAAGTGAAAGTTATATTTCGGTTTATTGACCAGAATAAACTATAATTATCACGTTCACACCCATGGAAAGAAAGTAAGACCTTGCAAAACACAACAATTAACTTTTGATTCAGACATTTCCATAAATCATATGAATACGGGTCAGTGACAAATATGGTGCGGCAAGATGAGAAATTAAAAAATCTTTTAAAAACCTGTTTTAAAAGCATGCATCAGGTACGTTAAAATGTATATATTGTGTCTAAGTTGATTTTATGTTGATAAAAATGACATTTGCACAATTTTTACTAAAGTTAAGAATGAATGTACCTAAAAATGTCAAATGGTGTAACCGCCAAAGAATGAGAAATATTAAATATGTTATCCACATAGATGGCATGTAAGCTCACTTATAGAAATATATACTTCAATTTAAAATATCAAATGAAAAATAATTTTATTAGAGTTATCTCTAAATGTAAATTTTAACGTGTTTTTGCAATATTTGGTGGGACACATGCTGAAAACACATTTGTTTTCTAAATAATCTTTGACAAATTATTTTAAAATTGTTTAAAATCATGTTATTACACTAAACTAGATGATTACATTTTATTCCACATTAATTTTTCTGTAAATAATTATATTTTTTATGAAAAATACTGGTTACGCCAATTGACACAAACCAGTTACACACCTGACCATGTTACTTCTACAGCCAAAGGCCATTGTTTGTTGAACAAATTGACACTGAAAATCAAGCATGACAGTCAGCAAGTTAAGTTAAGTGGTTTCAGTGATGAAAAACAACATCTGACAACAAGAAATAATCATAGTAATGAACAGTGAAATCATATCTCATATATTTTACAGTTAAAGAGTTAGTTCACCCAAAAATGAAATTTCTGTTATTAATAACTCACACTCTTGTCATTCCACACCCATAAGACCTTCGTTCATCTTCAGAACACAAATTAAGATCATTTTATCTCCCATAGAAAGCAACGAAATTACCCCTTTCAAGGTCCAGAAAGGTACTAAAGACATCGTTAAAACAGTCGACCTGACTGCAAAGGATCAACCTTAATCTTAATGGTTCAACCTTATTATGAAGAGACAAGAATACATTTTTTGTGCAAAAACAAAACAAAAATAGCATCTTTATTAAACTATTTTGTCTCTTCCCTGTCATTCTCCCATGCTGTTGACATGGTAAACACAGTGCAGAAACTCCAGGTTTTACGTCAGAACACCGGCTCATTATTGGCCGGGCCCTGCGTCAGTCTCACACGCATGCGCTGTGCTGATCACGTGATCAGCTTTGGCCAATACTGAGCTGGCATTCAGACATAAAGAAGGAAGGCTTCACTGTGTTACTGTGTCACCTGCGTGAGGAGAATGACAGGAAGAGAAGAGATTGTTGAATAAAGTCATAATTTTCATTTTGTTTTTGCGCACAAAAAGTATTCTCATCTCTTCATAACATTAAGGTTGAAACACTGCAGTCACGTTGACTGTTTTAACAATGGCTCTACAACCTTTCTGGACCTTGAATGTGGTAATTTTGTTGCTTTCTATGGGAGATTAAAAAAAAAGCTCCCAGATTTCATCAAAAAATACCTTAATTTGTGTTCTGAAGATCTAACATGGAAGGTCTAACATGTGTGGAACGACATGAGATTGAGTAATAAATGACAGAAATTTCATTTTTGGGTGAACTAACCCTTTAAGGAACAATATCTGATAACAAGAAATCATCAAAGTGATGATTTCTTAAAAAAAAAAAATCTGATAGCAGGATTAGAATTCACTGGTGCTCTGTCCACTGTTTCCTTGCTTGAAACTATATCGATTTATCTATTGGGGCAAGAGGGGCTCTGTTATGTCGTTTTAATTATAAAATCTTAGAAATTTAATGAATTGTATTTTATAGATGTAAATTGTAGTCTTTGGTTAAATGCACAATATGTAAGACTTTTGGATTAAAATATCAAAAAACCACTTAAACAATGTTATATATTTTGTTGACTTGTGTACTTATATTATGCCAGATGTTTCCAAGAGTGTTTAAACCTAGAGAAATAATAACCAGGACACGAGCCATGTCTGTGCGTCGCCTATCAATGACATGATACCCGCGTTAATCTCGGTTTCCGGTTTTTTTTTTTTTGAAACCACAGAAACACCAAAGACGCTTTAATATATTATGTGTTTTATTAGACAGATGAGCAACTGTTTGGATACATTTGTCGACAGAAATCTAATCATATTATATAGCTAAACACATTTAGTCTTATTGTTTAAATCTTGTTTTCTTGATTTACTGTTAGTACCATGTTTTACCATGCCTAATATGGATCTAGTTGACTGCAGTGTGCAAAAAGTGTCTCATGGCAGCTGCCGAGCGAACGCACAGAGTAGCATTATAACAAATTTGAACACACAAATGTGTGTAATATTTTAAAACAGAGCTGCTTTACATCACATACGCTTGACTTGAAGAAGCAGAAGCAGCGACTGCGGCATAATAAAAGCTGTTGTCGATACGTTTGACGCACTTGTCTTTCATTAGCAATCACTCCATGATTTTATATTGCTTACATTTTGAAGTGAATGGAATAGAAATATTGAAGCTAAACATTTCAATGTTAAACATTAATGTTCTAAACATTAATGTTGTGCAACATAATTATATATTATTTTACTGAATTACAGAGCTTTAATAATAAAGTTGTGGATAAAGCACCACTTTCTCAAAAAAAAATAAAACATTGAACATTTGAAAATAGTTCCAAATAGTAGTTTAGTTTATATTACATCTTTAATCAGCAATATGAACTAGTGATTTTGACTAAATTTGCCCCTAACAGAAAGGCTTGTAATAGAAGTCAAATGGTGTAACCGGTTACACCATTTGACATTTCAATTTAAAATCAAATTTGACAGGTATTATCATGGACACCTATGTAAGCACATGGCCTTGGTGGAAATATTTCAAATGTAATTTTTAAAGTCAATACACATTTTTATAATAATGATGAATTATCAATGTATTCATGGGGTCATACCATTTGACATGTATACCTAAGAATACCTAACCATACCCTAAAAATGTCAAAATATCTCATATTTTAAAGACAGTTACTAACCTTTGCATGCAGCATTTAGTGTCACCAGGGGTCCCTCTTTGTGATATAATTTCCTGTCACATGGTTTTCTTGCACAATATTAACAAAATGGCTCCTTGAATGGTGGTTACACCACCTTGACACTTCAGGAATTTGACTTGACTCCTATGATTCCCCAAATTATTTATAATATTCAGAACAATGGTGTTAAATTTATTTTTATTTACTATTAAATTGTTCTAATGTAAGATTATGCCAAACTAGATAATATGGTGTTTTATTGAGAATTTCACCTTTTTTAAACAAGATCAATTATTTGGTACTAAGTTTTTACGGTTACACCACATTGACATTTTTGCAATCAATCCCCAAATATTCTCTCAAAATTGATTAAAACCAGAAATTTTAGACTTGGTCCTCAAAAAAGAGAATGTATGTAAGTAATTTGCTAATTTATTTTGCCATTTTTACCCTTTTAAATTGAACTAAAACTATAAGGACACAAAAAAATGAACCCATATCTCAAATTGACACAATCAAATTAAACATTAACAGGCAGTTATTAAACACACTGACACTCATATATCACTCTTTATCTCATTTCATGACACAATTATCACATTTACTCGTGTTAGCTTTACCCCATGTGCTAATCAGTTCAGCTCGCGCTGTGTGTACGCGGCCTACTCAAAACGGCTCAGAAATTAATCATTTTAGAAACTTCAACATGTCATTTACATTATTAATATCTGGGATCCGCTCCGTCTCTCTCTTCTCTGTCTCCGACGACATCACTTCAGGCTGACGCGTCGACTTCAAAAGCTCCACTTTCAGTGCACTCATTCACATTTCCAGTTATATCAATGGATTTTCTGGGGAAACTGTCTGGTCTGTGCTGATCTGCTCTGACTCGCTCTCATCTGCTCACGCTGAAAGCAGCGCCGGCGAGACCAGTGGGCGGGACTTATGAATGCGCCGCTACTATTGGTTCTTAGGGGTGTCTCTCATTGCAGCACGAATCAGTGATTGGATGAATCTCTTTTTCTTCTAGAATTTGTTTTCCTTTTCGTAGGTTACCCGGGTTACGCATCAATTAATCTGGGCCAGAATCAGATCTGATTTCAACCTCTTTTTAAAGTCTTTAAAAGCTCAATGTTACCATAATTGTTACAGACACACCAGTTCATTTGTGTGCGTGTGTAAACTTCTTGCTGTTTTTTGCATAGTGCATATTCCTGCAGAGCGGCTGAATTCTTGATTTTCTTGATTATTTCCCATTTGTAAAAACTTGCTCTGTTTTATAGTCACACTAGTGTGGGGTGGATGTGTCTGTTTTGCACTCTTGATATTTTAGAGCGTGACCCCTTCATTGTTGTGCACTTTTTTCTGCACAGTTTATTTGTAGTTTGTACCTTTTAAAATTTTAAATGGGATATATCCATCCAGTGAATTCCTACGACTTAGGTTTGGGTTTATATTCTGTGATGATATAGAAACCACAGATCATCTATTTTTTCATTGTATGTATGTGGAGGCTTTATGGTCTGATATTCATGACTGGCTTTATCCAAAGGTGCCTCACCTTGGAAACTTCATTCTAAAGGACATCACTTATGGACTTATAATGAACAGTAACAAAGATGACTTCCTGATTAACAACATTCTTATGCTGGGAAAATTTTATATACACAAATCCAAGTACTTGAAGGTGAAACCAATGTTTTATGCATTTCATAATGAGTTTTTTTTTTTTTTTTCTTATATAAAAGCCCTCCAAGTGATGAAAAAGAAAAATGCAATAAAGCTTTTCTCCATTATAGAAGAATATGATTTAAGAGAAAAACCCTAGCCCCCTTTATTAGATGTTATTTAATTATTATTTATTTTTATATATTTTTGTTTATGTTATATTGTATTCTCTCATGCACCTGTTCTGTAATTTGTAATGCAACAGTGTGTTAATAATGCCATGTTGTTTGTACATTACTAATTGGTTAATTAAAAAAAAAAAAAAAAAAAAAATTGTAGTTTGTACCACCAAAACATTCTCAGAGTTTTTGTATGTTTTCGTATTTCCCATTAATTTCCTATGGCAGTCATTTTTAACCGCGAAGGAGCCAAGTGTGACTTTTTCTCCTGACCCTTTAACATATCTGAATCATGTCCATGATTTTTGTGTTCACAGAGCTAATGCAACTAAAGTCACCAAGTGTCATCCCACGTTAAAATGTTAATCTAATTAATTCGTTTTGTAATTAAAATGTTAATTTTGTAATTAATATATGTAGGGCTCCACTTAGGACAAGATAAGAGCGAGGGCATGAGTGAAGTACAGCCTTATACTGATGCACTATGTTTTATACACATCTTAAGAGATATGGTGGACATTCATAGGCCTTAAATTTGCATTATTTTCCTATGTTTTTACATCATGAAAATCTGTAAGACTTTAGTTATATGTGGGACATATATGACATATAGGATTGAAAATACATAAATATTATGCAATTTGTATATGCGGTTTTTGCAGCATATATGTCCCTTATAATATTCTGTTGGAACATATAAGAATCACATATGTTTTTAACAAAACTTTTCCATATGGGATACTGGTAAAAGAAAGACATAATTTATACATTTACAAAAGACACTCAAATAACGAAAACAAGCAGAATGTCTGTTTTCTTTTCTAGATCTTTGGAGTGTGCCACAAATAACCACTTTCATTTTGTTAATCTGTAGACATAATTTTTTAGCCTATAGGCCTAAATATTCCCTTTTATTTTATATGTGTTATGTAGGTAGGCCTAGTTTTCTCTGTTCACAGAAGCGCTGCAGATGCATGATGTGACGTTGAAAATTGTACTATCCTGCAATTTTCACTGGTTTCAAAACGCACAACAAGCTGCATATTACGTGACATTCATTTTCACTTAAATGTAGGCCTAATACTTGACGGTTGGTGACATATATCATCGGAAAAACTAATGCCAGGGCATTGCCATTGTGACTTACCTAACCTATGATGACTTGACAGCTGAGCCTGAGCGCGTCAGCGCGGGCGTTTCACTCACGTTGGATGCGTCAGCATCACATTTGCGGCTGTACTATTTAAATTCATGATTGGTTGACTGCCAAATCAAAATATTAAACGGAACGATAAAATAACATTATTAACCGGTTAATGGCCATTTCAAATTATCGTTTCTGTTCAGAACGATTAAATTTGATTTAATTTCCGTTTCTGGTTACGTTCGTCAAAATTTCGTTCGTTTACAGTTTTCGTTTTCATTCCTTGAACCGGTTTAGAGCCCTGTTTGGCACAATGCAGTCAGGCAAGTACCGTTCTCCTGGCAACCGCCAAACCCAGACTCGTCCATCCGATTGCCAGACAGAGAAGTGTGATTCGTCACTCCAGAGAACACGTCTCCACTGCTCTAGAGTCCAGTGGCGGCGTGCTTTACACCACTGCACCTGATGCTTTGCATTGCACTTGGTGATGTAAGGCTTGGATGCAGCTGCTCGGCCATGGAACCAAATTCCATGAAGCTCTTTACACACTGTTCTTGAGCTAATCTGAAGGCCACAGGAAGTTTGGAGGTCTGTAGCTATTGACTCTGCAGAAAGTTGGTGACTTCTGTGCACTGTGCGCCTCAGCATGCGCTGACCCGCTCTGTGATTTTACGTGGCCTACCACTTCGTGGCTAAATTTCTGTTGTTCCCAATTGCTTTGACTTTGTTATGACAAACAGTTGACTATGGAATATTTAGTAGTGAGGAAATTTCACAAATGGACTTATCGCACAGGTGGCAACCTATCCATACTTGAATTCAATGAGCTCCTGAGAGCGACCCATTCATTCACAAATGTTTGTAGAAGCAGTCTGTATGCCTAGGTGCTTGATTTTATACACCTGAGGCCATGGAAGTGACTGGAACACCTGAATTCAATGATTTGGAGCGTCCCAATACTTTTGGCAATATAGTGTGTGTGTGAGTGAGTGAGTGTCTGGATGTGGGGGTGGAAGGATGTAAACACGTAACTGTAAGTCAAACTACAAAATAAATGTACAATGAAAGTAAATGGACATTTTATTCAACTGGTAATTGGCTGAATGGATGAAATGACATATTTGAATTTCATGATATCTGCCTATCCCCCATCAGCCCCTTAAAAACTAGAAATGCCACTGAAGAGGCTTTCACTGTCTGGGTCAAAATGGTTCTGTGAATTTTAGCAGCATTTATCAGAGTTATTGATACTCATATGTAGCTTACTGTTGACTGTTAGAGTCTATCTATATATCTATCTAGAAATGCTATGACTGTTTTGAATATAAGTGCAACAAAATAAAAAAATTGAATTTGTGACCTGTTTGTTTACCCCAATCACAAATCTTGCTCTGGAAATTTATCTAGAGTTAGATATGTTTTCTCCACATAATAGGCTTTTTTTCATTATTATTTTATCAAAACAGTATCTGCCTCTCCAGTGTACTACCATGTTGAGAGTAACAACCAATATTTATTTTATTCATTACACGGCTAAACCCTTTTCACTTTTTTATAAATTTTAGAAATGTTTCTCTTATTTCTTTTGTTCTCACTCCATAAATAATTGGGTTAAAACAACTTGGAAAAAGTAAGTACATTGTGCTTACAAATACACGACTACTGGGAGAAAAATTATTTCTTATTCTGTATGACAAAAATGCAATCAAGGCAAAAGTCAAAGTAAATGACATAACAATGATGTGAGTAATGCAGGTGTTTAAGGCCTTCATGTTAGTTTTGCCAGATTTGAACACAGAGGTAAAAATCAGAATGTAAGAAATATTGATAAGAATAAAATCTGCAGTTGCTATAAGGAAAGCAGACAAAAGTCCTACAATATTATTAACAGATATATCACCACATGCTAACTGAACTAATGCCATGTGCTCACAAAAACAGTGATCGATCACATTTGTTAAACAAAATGACAGTTTTCCAGCCAGAGAGACTATGGTGACCACCAGGAATAAATTTCTGATTAATGGTATAACAACATACTTTAGAAAGTTAGGGATTTCCATGTATTTGTGATAATTAAGAGGTTTGCATATTGCAAAGTAACGATCCAGTGCCATCCACAAAAGCAAAGTGGACTGAAATGTTGCAACAAAATGAATGCAAAACATTTGTATCAAACAACCTGTTAAAGATATCCCACTCCAATTAAACAAAAAGTTAAGAAGCATGTTAGGTACAAAAAATATAGGCAATATCAAGTCTACAACTGCCATAAGACCAATTAGTACATACATTGGAGAATGCAGAGATTTTTGAGTGATGATTAAATATATGAGAATAGAATTTGCTGTGATAGCCAATAAAAACATCAGGAAGAAAGGGATAAATAAAAAAGGCCTCCATTCTCTTAGGCTGTAGAAACCAATCATTTTGAAGTCTGTGAATGAAATGTTTTCTGCAGGAAGGTCCTTCATGCTGAAAAAAAAGTCTTTGCACTCACAGTATTCTGTTTAAATGATGTTGGTCAGGTTTCCCTGTAAACAACACAAACATGTAACATGCATTTCTAATTAGAACAAATACATCTCTGTGTTGTGTACATTCACAGCTAATTGTATTTTCAGATATCATTTATCATTATGATCTTCTAGAAGAATTGTACTTTACAACAATAACAATAATAATAATAGATTTGGCAGACTGTATTTTTGTCAGTATGCAACATTTAAATTTACCTTATTTCTGAGCCTTTGTTTTACTGTGATATAATCTACACAAATGTGATTTTTAGAGAATAAAGGGCCAAACTAGACACTTTCATAAGTTATCATGCTACCTCTTATACTATGGTAATAATAAAAATCATAATATCATTTTTCAGTTAATGCCTTGTCTTACATCTTAGTGTGAAATGAAAGGTAGCCGCATATCATGGTCACTAAATACACCATGTTGTGTCCCCAAGAGTCTGTGCACTACTGTATTCCCATAGAGCTCAGCCTCAAACTTTTAAAACATATACATTGTATTTTACTCAATGTGAGAGACTTCATTGGAATAAAAAAGTATTTTACTTGATTTTATTGCTTATTCATCAGATTTTTATATGTCCATCAGATGTTTATATGCCCAACAACAGCAAATACTTTCTCCTGCCTTAATTCTTTTTTGTACTTAAAAAAGAAAGCAGTGCAAACATCACAGTTTATTCCGTACAATATTTAATCATATATGCATCAATGTCATCAACTTGATGCAAGCTGTAACTGTAGCTAGTGCAGAGATATAAACAGAGGTGTGATATAGGCTTAATCAGGGTATCTTCCGTTCATTCTTGTTTTGATTTGATATTGAAATCAGAAAAATTAGAAAACCGCACTTTTTTTCATTTTTCATTTTCAAAATGAAAACGAAAAAAGAAAAAACTGGTTTGATTTTTCTTTTTTCGTTCTGGGGTTGGAAACAAGCAGTTTGAATATTCGATTTCTACATGTGGGCGGGAATGAAACGCCTCTTTCCGCTGATTGGTCAACGAAACGTCAAACCATGTCGTCATCAGTTGTTCATCGGTTCCGCTCAACAGAATAAAAGTCCCTCGCTCTACAGCTGTATGGATTCTTAACGCGTTTATTCTACATTTTATCTCTTTCTCATGAAATATTAATTTACTTTGCAGCTGCACACAATTACCCACATTCTACAACGTTGGCACAATGCCTGTTTTATTGAAGTGACCAACTATAAAAATCTAGCGAAGCTGCTCAACGCACTGGGCAGCGAATGTATAGGTATACACTGAATTAAAAAGTGCAAATCAGTAGCCGATGTAAATATGCAGCAGTCATAACTTTTGTTGTAGACAACACCCTGAGTTTTGGACATGGGATGAATTTGAAATATGACAGATATGAAAATATATTACATGTTATTAGTTCATCAAAGCGGTGCTATAGACAGATGGACTTAAAATGCGAATTGGATGATTTATGATGGAGGTGAACTCGTTTATGCCAATTTGAAATAGGCTATCACACATTTAAAAAAAGTAAAATAAATTAAGGGGAAAATGTTAAAACGGTGTTAAAAAATAACCATTATAGTGCTCTCTTAAGAAGATATCAATTATACTTTATCAATATTAGGCTATATATCAAAACTCTGAAATAACACTAACAATAATGAGACAAAGAGTATTTTTATAGCCTATTTATTGTCATCTGTCTGTGTCAGAAATTAACTGTAATTGATTTAATTGATTAATTGATTTTTAGGGGATTTTAGGATTTTTTTCCTAATCTTATTAAATATGTATGCTTTCTTTAATGTTAAATTCTTAAATTTAGTCAATTAATAATATGACACTATAGGTTGTTACCAATTAAATCAGTATCAAACAAAGGCTTGCAGAGGTGTCAAAGAAGCAGCACCTGAAGTTGCTTTTAGATTTATGAGTTGTTAGATTGTTCAGAGAGGGCAGTATATGTGTAGAAATTACAATTGCATAATGTAATGATATTAATGTTTTACACATCATTTTGAATTGAGAAAATTTTAAATGACAAAATGAAAAGATAATTGGATTATGAAATTAATGTCGCCAGTAGGTGTCGGCAAGTCATTGTGTTAATGATGGAGTCAATTATTTAAGCGATTCGTTCAAAATGCTGATTCATTCAAGAATATATCAAGTGGATCTCTATAATCTTTTGGGCCATTGAATCACTCAGTCAACTGATTTGTTCAAAGACTCAGGAATGAAACACTGCTCTGTGCGCTACGAGTCAGTCACACAACGGTTCTGATCTGCATTGGAAGTTTAGTTGGCAGAGAAAATAAAACACTGTTCTGTGTGACATTCATTAATACTCAATATTAATTAAATAAACTCAGAATATTGCCTTAAAAGTTATAACTTTAAGAAAAGGAAAAAAATAGCATGTTGCCTATTATATACATATATTATGAAACAGAAGGATAACTGAATATTTGACATTTGACATGTCCTACACTTCTCTGAAAAAAAAAAAAAAACCTCAAAATAGAATAGGCCTAATAGATATGCTGTGAATGTAAAATACACAAATATATATATTTTCATAGCCTATCTATCATTTCAAATCCATCCCATGTTGTCTAAAACAAAAGACATTTTTACACTCAATGTATCAAAGTTGTACGCTGGGGGTAGTTGTGTGCAGCTGCAAAGTAAATTAATATTTATGAGATAAACTAATATTTCTCGTGATGAATTAATGTCTACACAGAATTAAGCCCTGACTCTTCATCAGAACGATTTGTGTCAAGCCATTCACTAGTCTGGCTAGAATTCACTAGAAAGAGATTAAATGTAGAATAAACGCGTTAAGAATCCGTACAGCTGTAGAGCGAGGGACTTTTATTCTGTTGAACAGATGAACCACTGATGATGACATGGTTTGACATCTGGTTGACCAATCAGCGGAAAGAGGCGTTTCATTCCCGCCCACATGTACAGATCGAATATTCAAACTGCTTATTCGTTTCCAATCCCCAGAACGAAAAAAGAAAAATCAAACCAGTTTTTTCTTTTTTCGTTTTCATTTTAAAAATGAAAAACGAAAAAAAGTGCGGTTTTCTAATTTTTCTGATTTCAATATCAAATCAAAACATGAATGAACGGAAGATACCCTGATTAGGCTTTCTTGGGCTCATTGAAGACCAGTTATGCTGCCGTGTTCTGAATCATTTGTAGAGGTTTGATTGTACATGATGGAAGAGCATTGCAAATAGTTCAGCCAAGAAATGACAAGGACCTGGATGAGAAGTTGTGCAGCATGCTCCATTAGGAAAGCCCTGATCTTCCTGATGCTGTGCAGTGCAAACCTGCATGATGGTGCTGTCCATGCAATGTGGTCTTTGAAGGTAAGCTAGTCATCAAGTATTACCGCAGTATTTCTGACCAAATTTGATGGGATTATTGTTGAGGAACCTAGCTGGATGGTGCAATTCTACAGTACAGTCGGAGTGGCAGGGAAGACAGGAAGCTCAATCTTTGCTAGGTTGAACTGTAGGTCATGTTCTTTCAAACAGATGATGTCAGCATACTTTTTTTTTATTTCTGTGTATTTATTTCCTATGTCTATCCCTAGACTGGAATTGACAGCCGATGTTCTTGCTGCAAAAGTTGACAGACAGTTAACCTTTACATAAAGATGTACACTTAAGTAAAGTTCAAGTATATTTTAAATATACTTTATGTAGTAAGTATACTAACATCAATGTGTACTAGTAGTAAACTTTAGTAAGTAGTAAAATTTTGCAGTAAAATATCCAAAAACCACTAGGCCAGTGTTATATATTTTGTTCACTTGAGTACTTACAATATCCCAAATGTTTGCAACTATTTTTAAATCGTGAGAAAAATGCAATTTTAACCAAGGCTCTGGGACGTGCGAGTAGTCGACTGTCAATTGCGTCATACCCGCATTACCCTCGGATTTATTTTGTAGAAACCATGGAAACACCAAAGATGCTTTAACCCTCTGGAGTCTGAGGCTGATTTGGGGCATGGAGAAGTTTTGACATGCCCTGATATTTGTGCTTTTTTCAGTTGTTCATAAACATATTAATGGAAAAAGTGTCATTAAAAAGTGTCAGCACAAACTAGGCTACCATAATATGTGAGGAACATGTATGTACATGTTTGTATTTTTGAAGGAATAACGTTTATGCGTGGTTATTGAAAAAACAAAAAACTTAAGTCACTGAAATAAGGCCAAAAAAATAATATTAAATCTGTGTTCACAAGACTTCTGGTTATTGGAGATTGTAGACTAGAGTTTTTGCTTCAAAATTATGTAAAAATTTCCTTCCTACTCCTTCATATAAAACAATAGAGTGATTTAAATTTTCTAAAACATCTTTGGTCAAGAAACACAGTATGCGTGGAGGCGTGAATCATCATGAATAATGGGTGATTCTCACCTGAGAAGACAAAAGAATCGCATAAAGAGCTCTAATGACCTGCATAAATAATGAGCTCTTTCAGACAGGTAAGCTGTGAAAAAACCCTCTGTGATCATGTCTCAAAGCTCATGATGGTGTAAATCAAACATACAGAAAAAACAGCAATATTGTGAAATATTATTACAATTTAAAATAATGGTATTCTATTATATTCTTTAAAATATAGTGTAAAATATTGTTCAAAGTGTCTGAACAATTATGTTACCTCTATGGCATTTCATATAGGCTTTTAGCTTAAAAGCATGCACATTTGGAGAAATATTGATGGATTCTCATATGTTTATGTCAATTTTCTATACAGAGGAGAAATTATTCAGGATTTATTGTCATTACTATGAACGCTGGATACTGTTTTCAATTCATACTTGCAGCCGGAGGGCGCTCTGTGCACCTTTAGTCCACAAATGCCAATGCTAAAGAAGAATAGGCAATCCAGGAACTAACCGAACGAACAGAGGACAGAGATCGCTAACTATGGCTATTCAAAACACTTTTCAAGACAATAAATACACGATTGAGACGATGTATGCATGTATTGACTGAATTTGCGTCTGAATAGCGCTGGCTCCGTGGGCGTGGCCGCATTAGCGGATAATGAGCTGAATCACAGACTTCTGACATGGCTCTCTTTTCATACAGATTACATAAACAGAGAATATTTGTTTTCAATTTGACTTGCACGATTTAAAACCTGACATCTCAACGTTTCTTTAGACATAAGTGTAATTTTTTTGTGATTAGTATTCACTAAGTTACAGTTCATTTTCTGAGAACTATCAGATTGGACTTCGTTCAGAGGGAGACGAGAGATCATGCATCATGTTAGTTTTCTTTATTTTACAAAAAGCACATTTTGTTTTTACTTTGAGTGTACACAAATAAAAGAAGATATTCCGCAGATTAAAATGGTGTATAACTCTTAATTGTATGTGCAACATTGATGGAGTATTTTTGAGTCTCTTTCACACTGGTAAGAAAAAAAACGCGGTGGTATCGCCGGCGATACCTCAGACCTCAGAGTGTTAATATTTACATGTTTTAAAGGTGCCCAAGAACGTTCTTTCACAAGATGTAATATAAGTCTAAGGTGTCTCCTGAATGTGTCTGTGAAGTTTCAGCTCAAAATACCCCATAGATTTTTTTAAATTAATTTTTTTAACTGCCTATTTTGGGGCATCATTAACAATGCACTGATTTACACTCGTCGCCGCCCCCTTAAATCGCGTGCTCCCTGCCACACGAGCTCTCGACTATATTACAGCGCATTTACAAAGTTCACACAGCTAATATAACCCTCAAATGGATCTTTACAAGATGTTCGTCATGCATGCTGCATGCATGCTTCGAATTATGTGAGTAAAGTATTTATTTGGATATTAAAGTTTTATTCTGAGTAAATTTGAGGCTGTCCTCCGTGGTTAACAGCTATTGCTACACTGTTGGAGAGATTTATAAAGAATGAAGTTGTGTTTATGGATTATACAGACTGCAAGTGTTTAAAAAATGAAAATAGCGATGGCTCTTGTCTCCGTGAATACAGTAAGAAACGATGGTAACTTTAACCTCATTTAACAGTACATTAGCAACATGCTAACGAAACTTTTAGAAAGACAATTTACAAATATCAGTAAAAATATCATGCTATCATGGATTACGTCAGTTATTATTGCTCCATCTGCCATTTTTCGCTGTTGTTCTTGCTTACCTAGTCTGATGATTCGGATGTGTGCAGCTCCAGATGTTAACTGGCTGCCCTTGTCTAATGCCTTTTATAATGTTGGGAACATCATGGGCTGGCATTATGCAAATATTGGGGCGTACACCCCGACTGTTATGAAACAGTCGGTGTTATGTTGAGATTCGCCTGTTCTTCGGAGGTCGTTTAAACAAATGAGATTTATATAAGAAGGAGGAAACAATGGAGTTTGAGACTCACTGTATGTCTTTTCCATGTACTGAACTCTTGTTATTTAACTATGCCAAGGTAAGTTCAATTTTTGAATCAAGGGCACCTTGACAGGGACAAGGGAACAACTGTTTTGATATATTTATAGACAGAAAACGTCTCGCCTCCTCTTCAGGGAACTAAGGTTACGCAGCCATACTGACCAGTGCCTGTCTTGTGTGAAATCAGGCAAGCACAACTAAGACAAAGCAACTGGGACCCAGGGGTGAAGCCCAAATCTAGGTTGTAAAACCTAACGAATGTGTGTGGAAAGGACCAGCCCACCGCATCACAGACCTCTTGTAGGGATACCTTAATAAACTCTTAGAGTGGAGGGGGATAAACCTGCAGAGAATCGATTCTGCAGAAATTCCAGCACTGTTCCAGCCGGGCAGTAACTGGATCCCGCTGATGATTTCTGCCAGCCTTAACCCAGCCTTAACCCCCCATACTTTCATGCAGGCAAGGATGACATATCGATGCCGATCCACCATCTGCTCACAGGTTGAGCCAGAAACACGGGGTGACAAGACTAGGCCGAAAGGAAGAACCTAGTACTGGTATGCTTTGTCCCCAAAAGCAACCTGAGGAACTTCCTGAGTCGAGGAAGGATGGAATATGGGAATATGCGTCCAAAAGATCTATCGTGAAAAACCAGTCCTCGAAACTGATTATGTCCTGATTCGCCTCAGAGCACAGATCAAAAACTGGACTCAACCACCCCCATCCTTTTTTGGAACGATAAAATACTGGCTGTAAAACCCTGACTCTGTCGGAAGGAGGAACACATTTTAATGATTCTCTTCCCCAGCAGAGTTTTATCTCCTGTTTCATAATCAGAGCCTGCTCAGGGCCTACTACTGAGGACAGGAACCCCCAAGTGCAGGACCCATTGAGATATATTGGCAGTCTTCCATGCTGTCAAAATCTACTAAGGGAACCAGTCTCTCGAGACTGGCCTCCAGAGTTTCTGAGTAGCCGGTTCAGTGCCCTGAAATGGATGACTGGCAGGGAACAACCGTAACTAGAACTCGCTGGAGACCACTGCGCTCCGAAGCATACAAGGTGGCGGGGTTGGCAGAACCAGGGCTTAACACTCTAGAGTCTGAGGTATCGCCGGCGATACCACCTCTGTTTTTTTCTTACCAGTGTGAAAGAGACTCAAAATACTCCGTGTCAATGTTGCACATACAATTAAGACTTATACACCATTTTAATCTGTTGAATATCTTCTTTTATTTGTATACACTCAGAGTAAAAACAAAATGTTGTGCTTTTTGTAAAATAAAGAAAAAAGATCTCTCGTCTCCCTCTGAACAAAGTCCAATCTGATAGTTCTCAGAAAATGAACTGTAACTTAGTGAATACTAATCACAAAAAAATTACACTTATGTCTAAAGAAATGTTGAAATGTCAGGTTTCAAATCATTTAAGTCAAATCGAAAACAAATATTTTGTTTATGTAATCTGTATGAAAAGAAACAAGTCAGACGGCCATGATTCAGCTCATTTTCCGCTAATGTGGCCACGCCCACAGAGCGAGCACTATTCAGATGCAAATTCTGAGGCAATACATGTATACATCATCTAAATCGTGTATTTATTGTCTTCAAAAGTGTTTATCTGCATATCATAGCGATCTCTGGAAGCCTCTGTTAGTTCCTGGTATGTCACATGGCCTGTTCTTCTTTAGGAGGCATTTGTGGACTAAAGGTGCACAGAGTGCCCTCCGGCTGCAAGTATGAATTGAAAACACCACATTCAGCGCTCACAGTGATGATTAGAAATAATGAATAAATATTACTCCTCTGTATAGAAAATTGACAAACATATGAGAATCCATCAATATTTCTCCAAATGTGCATGCTTTTAAACATATTAAGAAATTACGGTAAATATAAGATTTTAAGAGTCAAAATGTGAAGCTTGAGCCTTAGATCTTTTTAATGATTTATAGTTTGTCAACTGCACATTAACATTTAGGCTATATAATATAACAAATATATTAGCCTACATGAAATGCCATAGAGGTAGGAATGTTCAGATGCTTTGCATCACAGAAATACATTATATTTTAAAGTATATTAAAATAGAAAACCATTATTTGGTTAGAGACTTAAGACTTCTTTTAAAAAATGTCCAATCTTTTGACTGGTACTGTAATTTAACATAGGCCTATACAAAATTTTCTTCACATGATATGCAATAATACGTGCATGCGTGAGAACCCAAAAATCATGTTTTTTTTTTGTCAAGAGTGGACATTAATCATGTTTTCAGCATGATCACAGAGGGTTTTTTCACAGCTTACCTGACTGAAAGAGCTCATTAATATGCAGGTCATTAGAGGTCATTATGCAAATCTTTTTTCTTCTCAGGTGTGAATTACAGGATTATTCATGATGATTTACGTCTCCACGCATACTGTGTTTCTTGACCAAAAATGTCTTAAATTTAAATCTCTCTATTGTTTTATATGAATGAGTAGGCAGGATAATTTTACATCATTTTGAAGCAAAAACTCTAGTCTACAACCTTCAATACCAAGAAGTCTTGTGAACAAAGATTTAATATATTTTTTGGCCTTATTTCAATGACTTGTTTTTTCAATAACCACGCATAAAAGTTATTCAAAATAACTAATAAGTTATACAAAAACATGTACATACATGTTGCTCACATATTATTGTAGCCTAGTTTCTGCTGAATACAGTGTAATGACACTTTTGTAATTTATATGTTTATGAACAACTGAAAAAAGCACAAATGTCAGGGCATGTCAAAACTTCTCCAGGGCCCCAAAAATCCTCAGACACCAGAGGGTTAAAAACGGAAAAATTAAATCATTCCACTCCAAGCAGAATCGGTATTTTAACGTTTCTGTTCCAGCGTTCCAACTTTACGAAACCGGTTTGATTCGAAAAAATAATGGTTAATAACATTATTTTTATTTTATTTTTTTATTTTTGCATGTAGCCTACTTAATAATAATAATAATAATAATAATAATAATAATAAATATAGCTGCAAGCAGCAATTCGGGGCCAAGCCCCAGAAGGGGCAGTAGCGCAATACGGAGCAGGTAGAACAAAAACAGCAGAAATTGAATGTACATGCAAAAACAGCTGGTTCAGAAGGACAGGTGGAAATGAAATGAAAATCAATAGAAGTTCAGATGAGAATGAACACAGAATGAACTAAAAACACTTGTATCTAATTCAAGAGGAATAAAGATTAGTACAATGCTTATTTGGATAAAAAAGGAATCAAAATGACTCATTACACACAATTGCATAACGACCACCCAACACGGGATTCGAACCCACAACCTCCAGGTCCAGTGTCCATTGCGCATCTCATTGCACCACTGTGCAGGTGATTGTTGGCACAACTGCCGAAGTTCATTAGTTCATGTGAAAATGAACTCAAAATGAAGAATTTTAATAAAACTGCACTGAATGTTATATTTAATAACTTTACTTTAGATCATTCTGCAGCTTATCATGCTGTGGCGCAATACGGAGCAGGAAGAGGAAAAACAGCAGAAAATGAACAAACATGAAACAGCTGGTTCAGAATTATGGGCGAGAATGATCTCAGAATGTACAGAAGCTTAGATGAAAATGAACACAGCATGAAACAAAAAGCATTTATTTCTAATCCAAGAGGCAATAAAGGAAACAAAACATACTCTTTCATAAAACCACTCCACCCGGGATTCGAACCCACTATCTTTAGGTACAGGGCTCTTCAGGTACCTGGCTTTACACATTGAGCTACATCATGACACATGTGCAACATGCTGTGGAAGAGAACTTTTAGTGTAATAAAGAATTTACAAAAAAAGCATTACTTAGCATGCTAACCATATTAGCATGCTAAGCTAACTTAATGCTAATGAAGCTCATGGTTAACTTGATAGCTGAAGAGCCACATTAAAAAGAATGACAACTGGTTAGCATACTAAGCAATTAGCATGCTAAGCTAACTAACATAAGACAACAAACACAAGCAAGGTCACATTCAGAGACAAATATCTCGGGAACGGTAGCGAATATCAAAATTCCGTTCAGTCATTTCTATGCGGCTCGGTCCAAAGATCATCTGAGCTGATTGTGGACAAAATTGGACAAAATTTGTGGGAGGAGTAGCGAAAAAACTGTTTTTCATTTATTTCAATATGGCAGACAGGGACATTTAAGGAAAATGACAAATGACACATCATTGGAATTGGCATTAGCCAGGGAATAAAATGACATAAAGCAGACAAATTTTGGATAATGTTTTCAAAAGTTATAAGCAATTTTGCAAAAATCATTATATCTGTGGAACACTAGGTGGCGCTGTGCTGAAACTTCTCATGTACCTTCAGGACACTCTGATGGTCATATGTACCAAATTTTGTGATGATATGTCAAATTGTTTAAAAGTTATTGCAATTTATGACAAAATTCAAAATGGCGGACATGCTTTTCATCCGATGTTGACAAATTCAATATCCCCGGATTCGGCATGGCCCAAGGAATCCATAGACACCACGATCTTGATTTTCTAATAAAGTGTTCAAAAGTTATTGGCCAAAATAGCCATTTTTCAGATCTCATGACCTGTAGGTGGCGCTGTTCCCAAATTCGGCATGGAACCTTAGATCATGGTCTTGATCAAGGGTACCAATTTTTGTTTTGATTGCTCAAAGTTTGGCTGAGATACAGCCTCTATAGCAATTTTGGGTCAACCTTGTTAACTTCGTGACATCATAACTTTTGAACAAAGATGAATAAAAAAAATCTGTTCAGTCATTTCTGTGCGGCTCAGACCAAAGATCACCTGATCAAAGTCTGAAATTGGACAAATTTTGAAGGAGGAGTAGCGAAAAAACGGAATACTGTACTTTTCAAAATGGCCGCTACTGTAATGGGCGGAGACTTAATGTAAGAATTTGAATAGAATCAGCATGAAGAGACGAATCAGATGTACTAAATTGTATTTTTCTAGAGCAAATGGTTCAAAAGTTATAACCTTTAGAATGTTGAATTTTTGAACTGGTGGTGGCGCTATAGAGTTGGTCCTAGAGACTCCAAAATTGGTCAGATTTCTAGACATGACCATCACTACAAGTGTGCCAAATTTCATCATTTTCTCATGTTCCGTTGATAGGGCTGCCATAGACTCCCATTCGGAAGAATAATAATAAAAGGGAAAACGTACAATTACAATAGGGGCTACAGCCCCTTCGGGGCTTGGCCCCTAATAATAATAATAATTTATTTATTAAAAAACAAAGAGAGCGTATTTGCAGTCTTAGCCATTAGGCATACAATTAGGCTATCTTTTATAACAAGATTCTGTCCAAATGTAATCCTATTAAATGGAAGGAAAAACAATGGTTTATATGTTAAAGTATTTTTTCAAGATATTTTAATGTTTGCTGCATGGTTAAAAATACTGACGTTATTCCTGAGAGGAAAAGAAATAAGTCGCATAGGCCTATACCTTGCATATTATTACATTCTGAAATAATGATAATAAAGTTATCTGTAAATAAAGTAAAATGTTTACAATTAGCCTAGCCTACATAGCTTTGTTTATAATGTTTGTAAATATAAATTATGAACAAAACAGTCCTATATTATTTTACCTATCCACTTAGCCTATGTAGCCTAAGTTAACAGCCTATTCAGGCTATATAAACGTCAAGCCAAAATGAAAAAAAAAAAAAAAAAAAAATCTCTTTTCTTTTTTAACGCCATTCCAGCTTATATTGCTATATTCAAGGTGAGAAACAGGTTTATTTATTGGAAATAAAACTAAATAAGATGCAAATCGAATTAATTTAAAGTGAATCTGTAGCCTACCTTTCTCATTCGGCATGAATCCAACTGTTTTCATTTTAGAGACGAATGCTAAACTATTATTTATTATATGAGCTTTGTACTTCTCGCATTATCAACATCATCCTTCACATATAACGGCACAGTCAGGCGGTGGTCACGGGTGGTAAACGGCAGATTGTATTACAGAATTGAATTGAGCAGTGTAATGTTTGGTTGATTGTATTTTATTTTAATATTTAACAGGCTGCGATATCAAGTAGCAATGCAAGAATTTGTGTGTGCGCGTGTGAGGCGCCGGCGCGACCACTGGATTTGTTTTCCTTCTATAAGACAGTAAACTGTCTCCGTAATTTATGGTCATACAGGTAAAAGCAAGACATCATTCATACATTTACAAAAGACACTCAAATAACGAAAACAAGCAGAATGTCTGTTTCCTTTCCTAGATCTTTGGAGTGCACCACAATAAACCTTTTTGTTTACAAAGCGCTGCAGATGCATGATGTGACGTTGACAATTTTACTATCCTGCAATTTTCGCTGGTTTCAAAACATACAACAAGCTGCATATTACTTGACATTCATTTTCACTTAAATGTAGGCCTAATACTTGACAGTTGGTGACATATCATCGGAAAAACTAATGCCAAGGCATTGCCATTGTGACTTACCTAACCTATGATGACTTGACAGCTGGGCTGAGAGCGTCAGCGCGGGCATTTCACACACTGTAAAGCCTGAGCACGGGCATTTCACTCACGTTGGATGCGTCAGCGTCACATTTGCGGCTGTCCTATTTGAATTTGTGATTGGTTGACTGCCAAATCAAAATATTAAATGGAACGATAAAATAACATTATTAACCAGTTAATGGCCATTTCAAATTAGCGTTTCTGTTCAGAACGATTAAATTTGATTTCGTTTCCGTTTCTGGTTACGTTACGGTCAAAATTTTGTTCGTTTCCGGTTTTCGTTTTCATTCCTTGAACCAGTTCAGAGCCCTGGGCAGAACGGCCCCCTGATGGCACTGAAGGGAAATGTGCACCATATAGTGAGGTGTTAACCATATTCCCCCAGAGGCCAAGAGAACCAGCCTCTCAAGACTGTATCTGGTATTACTTAAGTGACCAATTTGGTGCTCTGAAGCAGCAAACAGGCAAATTGATTGCTGGGAGACCCTTCGCAGAGGGGGTAGGCATCCCAGTGCCTCTATGTTTCCGGACGGACACTGAGATATATGCTTACTAGAGACCACTGCTTCCCGAAGCACACAAGGTGGCGGGGTTGGCAGAATGGTGCCCTGATGGCACCGAAAGGAAATGAGCACCGTGTAATGAGGTATCAACCACTTCTCCCCAGAGGGCACTGCCCTCATGCAGCCTTTTTGGAGATAATGACGGTCCTCAGATCCCCGACCCCGGAAGGACTTCATATTAAGAGAACCAGCCTCTCGAGAATTAACTTGAGTAGCCAATCCAGTGCCCTGAAATGGGAGACAGGCAGGGAACAACCAAACTAGAACTCACTGGGGACCTCTGTGACCCAAAGCACCGAGGTGGCGGGGTTGGCAGAATTGCCCCCTGAGGGCACTGAGGGGAAATGGGCACCGTGAAATGAGGTGTAATCCATTTCCCCTAGAGGGGATGCCCTCAGAGGTCTGACACCACTGATGTCAGAACCTCTTTGCCGAAGCCTTCTTCACGATAATGATGGTCCTCAGATTCGTCTTACCCAGAGGAGACTTCAGCTGATAGCGCCAAAGGGAGATGGGCACTATATGATGAGGTGTTATCCATTTCCCAATGGTGAATTAACCATTCAATTCCTCAGAATTAAATGCAGCCAAATCAACCAGACAAGTAAACATGGTCTGGACTAAAGGCAGAATATAGTGAATAAAACAAGCATCTAATTTCCCCAAAATCAGATAAGTACACAGCAAAATCCCCAGAGTTAAATCAACTCTGCTCAGATTACATATGGTCCCTCTCTACTTAGTGTTTACACTCTGAGGTCTGAAAACGCGCTGGCGCGTTTTGCAGGTTTTTTTTCACATTGCAGCAAAACAGACTTAAAATACTCCGTCATTTTTTGTCATAGAGACATAAGTAATATATCAATTGGAACTATAGAATATCTTCTTTTATTTGTATACACTCAGAGTAAAAACAAAATGTTGTGCTTTTTGTAAAATAAAGAAAACTAACATGATGCGTGATTTCTCCTCTCCCTCTGAACAAAGTCCAATCTGATAGTTCTCAGAAAATGAACTGTAACTTAGTGAATACTAATCACAGAAAAATTAAACTTATGTCTAAAAAAACGTTAAGATGTCAGGTTTTAAATCATGTAAGTCAAATCGAAAACAAACCTTCTGTGTTTATGTAATCTGTATGAAAAGAGAGCCATGTCAGAAGTCCGTGATTCAGCTCATTATCCGCTAATGCGGCCACGCCCACGGAGCCAGCGCTATTCAGAGGCAAATTCAGAGGCAATACATGCATTCATCGTCTCAATCGTGTATTTATTGTCTTGAAAAGTGTTTATCTGGATGTAAAAGTCATGGTTAGCGATCTCTAGAAGACATGCAGTTAGTTCCTGTTTTCTTTTCTTCTATAGATGAATTTTAGATGAGTTTTTGTTTCTTTAGCGCCCTCCGGCTGCAGTATGAATTGGAAACTCCATTCATGGAATAGCCTCTTCTTCTTTTAGATGAATTTGTGGACTAAAAATGCACAGAGCGCCCTCCGACTTCAAGGATGAATTGAAAACACCAGTGCTCATAGTAATGACAATGAATATTAAATAAATATAACTCCTCTGTATAGAAAATTGACATAAGCATATGAGAATCCAATATTTCTCCAAATGTGCATGCTTTTAAACTAAAAGCCTATATTCAGACTCTTTGCATCACAAAAATACATTATATTTTAAAGTATAATATAAAACCATTACTTTATATTGTAATAATATTTTTCTGTATGTTTCATATATCATGATGAGCTTGAGACATCACAGAAGGTTTTTTTCACAGCCTACCTGACTGAAATGCCTCATTAATATGCAAGTCATTTCAGCTCATTACTATCCAATTCTTTTGTCTTCTCAGGTGAGAATGGCCCATTATTCAGTGGTGATTCACGCCTCCACGCATACTGTGTTTCTTGGCAAAAAGTGTCTTACAAAAACTAAATCAATATATTGTTTTATATGAAGGAGTAGGCAGCATAATCTTTACATAATTTTGAAGCAAAAACTCTAGTTTACAACCTCCAATACCCTAAAGTATTGTAAACACAGATTTACTATACTTTTTTTGGCCTTATTTCAGTGACTTAAGTTTTTTGTTTTTTCAATAACCACGCATAAATGTTATTCCTTCAAAAACACAAACATGTACATACATGTTCCTCACATATTATTGTAGCCTAGTTTGTGCTGAATACAGTGTAATGACACTTTTTCCATTAATATGTTTATGAACAACTGAAAAAAGCACAAATGTCAGGGCATGTCAAAACTTCTCCAGGCCCCAAATCAGCCTCAGACTCCAGAGGGTTAAAGTAACACTGAAGCAGAGATAAAGTTAATGAGATAATAAAGTGATTAATTAAGTTATGATTGAGCATTAGTGATGAACACCTGCTGTTAACAAGCAGAATCACAGAAGAGAAACACAAGAACTACAACTCACTTCAGCCACAGCCTTAGATGAAATCAACTGAAGATAAAAGACATAAAATCTCTCAAGATCTGATTAAACAACTCCACAAACAGCACATTATCTCATTAACTTGAATTCTACTTCAGTGTTATTTTAACTCTATGTAGAGAGGGATATGTTCTCTGAGCAGAGTTGATTTAACTCTTAAGATTTGGCTTTGTAACTGTCATTTGATTCCTCAAAATTAAATTCAGCCAAATATCAACCAGACATGTAAAAACAGTCTGGATGAGAGGCTGAATATAGTGTATTAATACAGACATCTGATTCCCCCCAAAACAGATGAGTAATTAACATTTAATTCCTCAGAATTTGATGTAGCCAAATATCAACCAGACAAGTAAAAACGGTCTGGATGAGAGGCTGGATACAGTATTTTCATACAGACATACACTTTTCAAAGCAGACAATATTTAATTAAATTCTCAAATTAAATGCAGCCAGGAAACAAACAGACAAAAAAACAAAACACAAAAACAAAACAACATGGCTGAATGACAGGCTAAATATATTAGATGCAAAAGGGAGCTCCTCTGGGCGTGTCTGATCGCGGAAGCACCAGTAACACCACGTCTGCCAACCATGGCAGACCAATCGCTGCAGTGATCAGGGAGTCCCACCTCCCTGTATATAAACCACAGCTACCTGCCATTTCGTCATTCTTGCTCTCTTCCCCATGAAGATTTCGGAAGCTGTTCTCAGCAGACTTTGGGAATTATTGCTAAACAGTTTATAGACGGAGCCGCAAGGTAACGTCCCAAACGCAATACATTCTTAATGTTTGTTGAGTGACTTGCTACTTAGAGTAAGATAACTAATGCGTCAAGGCGAGTTTTCTGCTTTAAGTTTTTCTATTTATTCTCCAAGTTTTTGACGCGCTCACCACGCACCAAAAAGTAAGGAAAGAGCTCTCTATCGCAGCACAGCTCCGTACTAGTTGTCACGTTGTGGTGGGCTTACCATACGAAGAGAGTGCAGACTTCATGGCCACTGCAAAAGAACCGGAGAGCCCCGGAGGAAAAGGCCGTCCTCCTCATCCGTGTGGGTGCGGAATGTGGATTTCTGCGAAGGATTCACACGGTTTCTGCATCTCCTGCTTGGGTGCTAAACATGCTCAGGCAGCGCTGTCCAACCCCGAGGGCTGTCCTCACTGCGCGACGTTCTCGGTTAAAACCCGGGAGCGAAGGCTTCACTTTGCTGTAGCTGGGAAGTCGGACCCAAGTCAGACCTGGCTCCTGGGGTGAGATGATGGAGAAAGTGTCACCCGTCCTTGCCCCGCTGTTTGATCCGTTAGCGGGAGAGGAAGATGACGATGATGAAGTATTGTCGACCATTCTCGAGGACGAGGATGACGATGACGATGACGAAGATGCTATTCTTCCCCTGATGCAGTCGCATCAGCCGAGTGCACAGGATGAGAGCTCACCCTCCCCTGTGCAGACGGATACAGATCCTATCGAGGTCTGTCACAGGGCCGCGGCTAGACTGTCGAACGACTGGCCAACCAGCAGGTCAAGGAGCTGAAAGAGACCTGTATGACGGAAAGAGACTTCTGTCACGTCTCCCTCCAGCGAAGCAGTTTATTCCAGCCGTCCCTTCTAGTGTGGCTGAAATGAAGAGGTTTTGGGATAAGCCTTTTTCCCACCGAGTTCCTGTTAAGGGCTTCTCGAGGCTAGATGTTCAGGGAATGGAGGATTTAGGAATGGTGGATCCTCCCCCTGTAGAATCGTCTGTGGCGAATCATTTGCACCCGAGTCGCAGGGCAGCGCTCTCTTCAGCCGGGGCCTCGCTGCCAGGGAAAACAGAGCGCTTCGGGCTTAGCGGTTGTGGGAGAGAGATCGCTATGACTGGGTTTGTCAGGCCTCTCTGACAAAGAAAGAGTGGAGTTTTTGGATGCCCCTATCAATCCAAAGGCCATGTTCGGCGCAACGGTAACAGCTATGTTACACAAGCATCCCATCACAAATAAAGATTTCTCTGTCGCATCCAGGCCAAGGGCTGAGGGCGCAGAGTGGGATAAAAATAAAAGAATATCACAAAAGATTAAAACAATCACAAAAAATGACAACTATAACTCCTTCAATGGAGCGTTATTCCCCCCCTTTCGCCACTAGAGGGTGCCACAGGAAGGCTGCTCGCTGCTCAGGCGGAGAACTGGCGCGCATGCGCAGTTCATCCCTGGGTTTTAACCACGATAGACAGAGGATACAGACTTCAATTCACTGTAAAACCTCCTGTGTTCAATGGAGTGGTAATTTCAGTGGCCCAAGGGGAAGCAGCTCAGGTTTTAGAGGAAGAAATATCCTCTTTAATGAGAAAAGGAGTGATAAGAGTGATTCCAACAGAGGAAAGCCAGATGGGCTTCTACTCACGTTATTTTGTGATTCCCAAACGAGGGGGAGGTCTCTGTCCCATTTTAGATTTACAGGTCCTCAACAAACACCTCAGAAAATACAAATTCAAAATGCTTTCGCTCAGAACTTGTCAACGTGCCAAAGTATTCGTCAAGGGGATTGGTTTACTTCAGTGGACCTCCAGGACGCATATTATCACATAGATATTTTTCCTGCTCACAGGAAATATCTGAGGTTCGCTTATCAGGGCACAGCATACGAGTATATGAACATCCCCTTTGGTCTGGCTTTAGCGCCCAGGGTGTTCACCAAATGTGTGGAAGCGGCTCTGACGCTGTTAAGGAACGGAGGAGTCAGAGTTTCATCATAGCTGGATGATCTGCTCATCTGCGCGCTGTCCCAGCGGCAAGCAGAGAGCGATACACACACACTAGTGACGCATCTGGAGAGATTAGGTTTCAAGATAAACCAGACAAAGAGTTGTCTAATTCCTTCACAGGAAATAGTCTATTTGGGTCTCAGGTTGAATTCAGTGATGTTTCGAGCATTTCTATCAGAAGAACGCATCAAGACATTTCTCAGCCGCCTCTCCCTCTTTCAACGAGGGAGTTTAGTCTCTTTCGGAATGTGTCTTCGACTGGGTCTGATGGCCTCAACAGTGTCAGTGGTTCCCCTGGGACTGCTGCGAATGAGGGATTTTCAGAACTGGACAGCATCACAGGGCATTCGCCCCACGAGCCGTCTCAGCCGCAGAGTGCGCGTCTCGCCAGAATGCATGAGCGCTCTCTGTAATTGGAGAGCCCCATCTTTTCTCAGGACAGAATGCCCTCTGGGTTCTGTTGTATTGAGGAAAGTGGTGACAACAGATGCATCTCTCACGGGCTGGGGGGCGGTGTTCAAGGGCAGAACAGTGAGGGGAGTTTGGTCTCCTGCACTGAGAGAGAAGCACATAAATTTTCTAGAACTACTGACAGTATTACTAGCTCTGAGACATTTTGTGCATTTTCTCAAGAATCATCATGTATTGGTCAGGGCAGACAATACAACGGTGATAGCCTACATAAATTGACAGGGAGGAGTGCATTCTCACAAGCTTCACTTGTTAGTGAAAGACCTGATTATGTGGAGCAGCAGGACCCTCCTGTCATTACGTGCGACGCATGTTCCAGGAATAATGAACAGGGGAGCAGATTTACTGTCCAGAGGGAATCCTCTGTATGGGGAGTGGAGACTCCACCCCCAAGTTATGCTTATGGTGTGGCAGAGATTCGGCCAGGCCGCAGTAGATCTCTTTGCACCGAGCGAAGACGCGCAATGTCCCCTGTTCTTCTCTCTGGTCGGCAACGATGCATCGTTGGGTGTGGATGCACTAGCCCACGAGTGGCCAGACGTGTTACTTTACGCGTTCCCTCCATTGAGCCTGATCGAGCCGACACTACGGAGGGTTCAGGAACGCAAACATGTAATGATTCTGATCGCGCCATACTGGCCGTTGGCCATCCATGACCGTTACCAGTGCGCAGGGATCTCGTCTCACAAGCACGGGGGGAAATATTTCACCCCTCCCCTCAGAAACTAGCTCTCTGGGTCTGGCCCGTGAGAGGCTAAATCTGAATGCAGCTGGGTTACCTCCGAAAGTGATTGAGACGCGAGGGCTGCCTCAACGCGTTCTTTATATAATCTCAAATGGAGGGTGTTTGAGGGTTGGTGCGCAGATAGGAACATAGTTCCTTTCTTGTGTTCAGTTTCGGATGTGCTGGGTTTTTTACAGGACCTTCTAGAAAAGGGCAGAGCCTTTTCTATGGTTAAAGTTTATCTGTCCGCTATCTCTGCATGTCATGTGGTTCTTAACACTCTGAGGTCTGAAAACGCGCCAGCGCGTTTTGCAGGTTTTTTTTCACATTGCAGCAAAACAGACTTAAAATACTCCGTCATTTTTTGTCATAGAGACATAAGTAATATATCAATTGAAACTATAGAATATCTTCTTTTATTTGTATACACTCAGAGTAAAAACACAATGTTGTGCTTTTTGTAAAATAAAGAAAACGAACATGATGCGTGATTTCTCCTCTCCCTCTGAACGAAGTTTAATCTGATAGTTCTCAGAAAATGAACTGTAACTTAGTGAATACTAATCACAGAAGTTAAACTTATGTCTAAAAAAACGTTAAGATGTCAGGTTTTAAATCATTTAAGTCAAATCGAAAACAAACCTTCTGTGTTTATGTAATCTGTATGAAAAGAGAGCCATGTCAGAAGTCCGTGATTCAGCTCATTATCCGCTAATGCAGCCACGCCCACGGAGCGAGCGCTATTCAGACGCAAATTCAGAGGCAATACATGCATTCATCGTCTCAATCGTGTATTTATTGTCTTGAAAAGTGTTTATCTGGATGTAAAAGTCATGGTTAGGGAGCTCTAGAAGACATGCAGTTAGTTCCTGTTTTCTTTTCTTCTATAGTTGAATTTTAGATGAGTTTTTGTTTCTTTAGCGCCCTCCGGCTGCAGTATGAATTGGAAACTCCATTCATGGACTAGCCTCTTCTTCTTTTAGATGAATTTGTGGACTAAAAATGCACAGAGAGCGCCCTCCGACTTCAAGGATGAATTGAAAACACCAGCGCTCATAGTAATGACAATGAATATTAAATAAATATAACTTCTCTGTATAGAAAATTGACATAAGCATATGAGAATCCAATATTTCTCCAAATGTGCATGCTTTTAAACTAAAAGCCTATATTCAGACTCTTTGCATCACAGAAATACATTATATTTTAAAGTATAATATAAAACCATTACTTTATATTGTAATAATATTTTTCTGTATGTTTCATATATCATGATGAGCTTGAGACATCACAGAAGGTTTTTTTCACAGCCTACCTGACTGAAATGCCTCATTAATATGCAAGTCATTTCAGCTCATTACTATCCAATTCTTTTGTCTTCTCAGGTGAGAATGGCCCATTTTTCAGTGGTGATTCACGCCTCCATGCATACTGTGTTTCTTGGCAAAAAGTGTCTTACAAAAACTAAATCAATATATTGTTTTATATGAAGGAGTAGGCAGCATAATTTTTACATAATTTTGAAGCAAAAACTCTAGTTTACAACCTCCAATACCCTAAAGTCTTGTGAACACAGATTTAATATACTTATTTTGGCCTTATTTCAGTGACTTAAGTTTTTTGTTTTTTCAATAACCACGCATAAACATTATTCCTTCAAAAACACAAACATGTACATACATGTTCCTCACATATTATTGTAGCCTAGTTTGTGCTGAATACAATGTAATGACACTTTTGTCATTTATATGTTTATGAACAACTGAAAAAAGCACAAATGTCAGAGCATGTCAAAACTTCTCCAGGCCCCAAATCAGCCTCAGACTCCAGAGGGTTAACTCTGGTACGATTGGCCAGCACCCTCTCGTCTGTCGATTTATGAGAGGGGCACGTCGGTTACACCCAGTATCGAAACCGTTGGTCCCGCCCTGGGACTTGTCCATGGTTCTGAACGCGCTCTCAAAAGCCCCTTTCGAGCCCATTGATAAAACTGCCTTGAAGCTACTCGCTTTAAAGACGGCTCTGTTACTTGCTCTCACTACAGCAAAAAGGGTGAGTGAACTACATGCTTTATCAGTTCACTCCTCATGTATGATGTTCGCTCCGGGTGTTCAGAAAGTCACTTTTAGAACTAACCCTGCATTTGTACCCAAAGTGTTTAATCACGCTGGTGCAGTTCAATCAGTGGACCTGCTAGCTTTTCATCCACCACCCTTTGCATCCCCAGAGGAGGAGAGGTTACACAATTTATGTCCGGTTCGTACTCTGCATATGTATGTTCAGAGAACCCGCACACTTCGTAAGAGCAATCAGCTGTTTCTTTCGTGGGCTGAATCTTATGAAGGAAAACCTCCCGTCAACACCTTTCTCACTGGGTGGTGGAAGCTATCGTATTATGTTACAATAATGCGAATTAAGAGCCCCCAATAGGACTATGAGCCCACTCTACTAGAGGGATGGCTACTTCCTGGGCTTTGTTTAGAGGCATCTCTATTCAAGAAATTTGCGCAGCAGCCAGCTGGTCTTCTCCGCACACTTTTGCTCGTTTCTATAGTCTGGATTAGGGGTGTCCTCGACTACGGATTTACATAGTCGAATCTGATTCGAATCAGATTGCCTTTATTCGACTGATAGTCGAATCATAAAAGAAGGGGGGGGGGTCCACTAGAAAAACAGCAGTCCACTGGAGAGTGCGCACGGACTTTGAAAGGTTCGCGCGCTGAACTGTACACGAGATGGAGCGGGACACGGAAAATGAAGTAAGGCCTGGCTATAGTCTACGCGCGGCTTAAGACAACTTTTCTTTCACACACAGCACAGAGAAAACATCTTTCTAATAAACCCACCAAACTGCCTGTCAAGTGATAGACGAAACTGATAATGATTTTATCTTTTTTAAACAAATGAAAGGCAATGTGGATAAACATTCACAGCCACAATGTACAGAACACTCTCAATGATATAGAAGAAAATAAATAAAAACATTTTGGATCAATAAACCTTAAAATATATATATTATAACTGCAGAAAGGCCACACTGCAGATAGATATACATTTCATATGTCGGCAAATCAAATTACATCGGCTAAATTGTCTGTGCAAGCAAGCTTTGATGCACCAAAAAACATAAATAAATAAATATATAAATAATTTAATAAATAATTTAATAAAAAATTATAATTTTTTTTTTATCAAACATTAATTTACAGAATTGAATTAGAACAGAATATACCGTTCTAATAAATGAAAATAGCCTATTTAAAAAAATGAAATATGATCAGGTCAAAAATGCAAAATGCCTGAAGTGCAGGGGAACATATATTCAAAATACAAGCCAGAAATAGTTAAATTAGATAACCCAGAGTGATCAATAAATAAATTAAAATGAAAGAAATTATTAAAATAACAAAAGTATAGCTAGAATTGTCAACTTGTCTTTTTAACTGCAGAGATAATAAACGCTAAACTGGAGTGGCAGTCTTTTAGCTAAACATTCACAGCATCCAAAAATCAAATTACATCAGGCTGAAATAGTTTGAAATCACTTGTAGCTACCCTACCTGATTGAGAGAGAAAAATCCAGTCTTTCACGTGATCTGCCTGTGTCCGTTTGAGTCTTTTCAAATAGCGCGCTATAGTCAGCTCGTTGGCCGGCAGAAGCGCGCCGCAGTGTTTGTCGTTGTTGAGTTCTAGGACATGAGCTGTTGGCACAACTTGCATCATACGTTTTTTTGATCATCTTTTACCATTTCAAAGTGCATCCAATTGTACACTTTATCCCAGACATTGTTGAAGATTTAATCCCTGCCGTGAAGATGCTCATCTGCTGGTCACAGATCATGGAAGTGAAACTTAAATCGGTCACAGGTTGGATTTATTCACGCACATTAAAAGTATTTATTAAAAGCTTCTTTCTTTTCACATTTTTATTTATAGTATTAACATAATAGGCTGTATATTAACCTAATGGGAAATAACCGGTATGTCTATGTAAAATCAGATATTGAGCGCCCCCCTATCTCGTCTCATAACATCTCTGCGACGATTCGACTGTGAGATTGGTAGTCGAATCAGGCTCCTCCTATCGAAGATTCGAATCGTCGACTATTCAGGGTCACCCCTAGTCTGGATGTGACAGAACTCTCTCTAGCCCATGGTTGGCAGACGTGGTGTTATTGGTGCTTCCACGATCAGACACGCCCAGAGGTGGTCCCCATAGTGAGATACCTCACTTCATGTTATCAGAGAACTGGGGTTACGTCAGTAACCTAATGGTTTTTAGTGCAATCAGCTTGGTGAAATTAAAAATACAATTCGTGTCTGTGACAGACGGTGTTAATGGAGCATGACTGATGATCCAAAATATCCTAGGTTGACAATTAAAAAGAAAAAACGCAATACACAAATAAAATATATTGTTTAAATTATTATTGCATTTAGTTATTATTTTGGAATGAATGTAGAAATGCTTAAAACATTAACTTGATGAGATTGACTTGGTTTTGATAAATAGAACATTACATTGTTAATGTAAAATTACAAAATAGAATTGTATTTGGTTTCTTTTTTTTTTTCTTTTTTGATGTACTGTAAAGTAATGTTCATTTAACAAGGGTAATGCACATGAATTTACATTGATTCATAAAAAAAATATGCCTCCTCATTTCAGAACACCACTGCACGCCACTGATATATATATATAGTCACATCTAAGCCACTATATTCTTTATTGCAAACCAGTAATCTACGCGCTGCCTCGGCAAATGTGAGATCCGAGCCATTGATCTTCATTGCAGACCGTAATCCACGCGCTACCTCGGCAAATGCGAGATCTGAGCCTTGCATTAGACTTATTCCCTTGAGAATAAAGCCAACAGGAGCGGAGCTAAAAGACTGCATGCTTTTCTTTACACTTCGGGACATTTTTATGAATGAACACTGTCAGCCCCAATAAGAGCTGATGTGCATGCTCCACTCCCAGCAAACAACACATAAATCACGTGTATCCCCACTCGTAGTGTAGTGAGAGCAGGGAGGAACACACGATTCAAACCGCTGTTCGCTCGCTATTATACTCCTGTCTAGATAAATATATGCTTGTGGACAAACAACGATAAATAGACAGAGACAATGTCACACACAGCACTTGCTGAAGGCACAGAAGCTGACATCGTTTGGTCTGGGTGCGCTTTATAGCTTCCTGGTCATGACGTCACCTACCTTCCGTCACGCCATTGGACTGATTTCACAGGTGCTTCATGACGCAATCACGCAGAACGCTCCCACAGCGTCATTCTCGACGCAACGCGAGTTCCCTTGAAAGGGAACTAATTATTGTTATAGCTCAACATATTTAGTCTAACATAGCATAATCAGATGCAGCTTTATTTTTAGTAACAGTAATACAGTATTTTCTCCATCATACAATACGTTTTAAAATTAATTGCATGCCATTTATCAACACAAGTCATCCAGCACTTAATATGGTATTCTAAAATCGATCTTACTGCAGCTTGTAACAGTGTCTCAAAGCAGCCGCCGAGCGAACACACAGAGTAACGTTATAACATCATTTTCAACACACTCAAAATTGAACTAATATGATAAACAGAGCTGTGTTACCTCATACTCATGACCGGAAAAGTGGAAGCAGCGCCGGCAACTGTGGCATAATAAAAGTTCCGCTGCTTGCGGCGTGTTGCATTCGTCTCTCATTAACAATCGCTCTGGCGGCCTCGTTCAGCTCCCACAACACTCGGTCCTGCACTGCTTTATACTACAGTAACGTTAATAATCGCATACATGAACATGATTTCTTCCCGAGATTATTTTCTACCGGCTGTGAGGTCAAGACCACATGTCCCAAGATTCCACACTCAAACTTGTCATCAAGCTTCACCTTTATTTTGAACAGGCCTCTAGCGACCTCTAGCAGACAGAAAATCTTACATATTGCACCTTTAAGTGCACAACTAGTTCATAAATAAATTTCTCATTTTTACTGCATCTGTACAACAAGTGAACTTAAAAGTATACTAGTACTTTACTATTTTAATACTAGTAGTACATTTTTTAGTATGTGAAAGTATACTTCCCATTCAGTCGGTCACGTTCGACGTACGTCGGACAGACCGACGAATAGAAATCTCGCTAGAGAGGCCAATCTACTTCGAGTGTAACTAAAACGAGCCAATGCACATTGGCATGCAATCATATGCATCAGCTGCTCGCCTCGCAGCGTGGGTATATAATGAGCAGCAGGTGCGTTGCATCTTCAGCTTTTCGCTTCGGAGCCGAACGGTGTTTGTTCCTGTTCTCTGCAAGCGAGTGTCTGCTAGAAGACGAGTCAAGCTTTTTGGTTGAACTTCTCTTTTTTTTCCGAGTGCGGACGAACAGCACAGCAGCGGGGTTGAAGTCCTCTCTTTTTCTGTTTTTGTTTAATTTGCCGTTTTTGAGCAAATAACTGTTTTGACAGCGTCGGAAGGCTGTTCTCACGGCCGGTACGGTGCGCTTTTGAGCGCTGAAAAGCCGTTTTTACGGCTGGTAAGAGTGAGCGCCTTCAAAGAGAGAGAGAGAGCACACGACAGGCTGCACACAATCCCTGTCTGTGTTGCGGCGGCCGTTCCCTAGTGAAAAAAAAGTATACTAAGTATACTTGCAGCAAGACTAATTATTAATATATTTCAAGTGTGTTAATGATTAGTTCATTTAAAGTGTGCTATTTTGAAACAACTTGTTTTGTACTAAGTATATTTAAGTTGAAATTAAGTAGTATTAAAATACAACTTTAAGTATATTTAGTATACTTATGTGTACTAAATTGGAACAACTTCAAGTATACTTAGTACACTTTAAGTATATGCCTGTGTAGGGACTAATTACATGCTTTATTAGTGATATTAAAGTGTACTTAGTTTGTGTTATAAGTATACTTTATTTGTGTTAAAAGTATATTTTTTGTTATAATATACATTGTATTATAAGTATACTTTATTTCTGTTATAAGTATACTTTTATTTGTGTTATAAGTATACTTTATTTCTGTTATGAGTACACTTTGTGTTATAAGTACAGTTTATTTGTGATTTAAGTACAATACAAAATAATTACGAGTGTCTTCAGAAAACACAAGTAATATACACTGAATATATTATTTTACAGGTAATAGTATATACTGTATGCTCAGTACCTTTGGCTTATTCCAAATATTAAACATTACACACTTTGCAGTCAATAACAATACACTTTGTTATTACTTATACTTTGTATAATATAGTCAACATTTGAAGCGGATCAAAACCTTTAATCAAAGTTGTCCTAAAACCTTCTTCTTAGGACAACTTTGCTGAACTTTTTTGATCCACTTCAAAAGTTGACTACTGTACTTTGAATTACATAATCTCACACAATACAGTTGTGCTACTATTTAAATACAGTTTAACACTTTTTCCCAAAGTTGAATGCATTTGTTTTCAAGGCCACTAAATTAAATAAAATATAAGAACATCACTAATGAAGAGACATATTTCACTGACAAATCCAATGGTTTTTATTTAAACTTAACATAGATTCAGCAAAACTTACCATGTTTTTCATTAAAGAAAAAAAATATTGGACCATGGTGACCCTCAATACACAAATAGGCCTACAAATTACACATTATATTCCATTTTCTGATGAGCTTCTCATTGTGTCTGATGGCGTTAAGAACAGCATCTGTTGACAGAATATACCAAAGATATAAGACAGCATGTTCAACTCTTTATTCACGTTTACAATAGTCTGTCTAAATCCTACATTGAACCAATACTATTTTTGAACAGTAAATGAGGATTAGCAGCAGGAACTGTATCAGTATGGCATGTATTTATTGTTTTCGGTACATAGACAAGCATAAACACTTTATGAATTAATATCGTACAGAATACGGGCCGATTTGACCAATCATACAAACATGTGCCATAAACCACCACACACAAACTCAAAAACGAGATATCAATCTGAAATCTCGCTCTCCGTTTGTTAAAGAAAATAAAATAAAGTTTGTTAACTGGTAGACTTCAACTCACCTCCAAACAGCAGCACTTTTCTCCGGTTCTTTCAGGATCGCGTAGGCCATTAGATTAGCCGGTTGTCGTCGCCATCACGGTCAGTCTGCGATGTCACTTGATTGAACTGGTCAGAATCCCCAAGATTGAGCGATATATTGCGCTTTCAGTGTTTTATTAAATAAATCATACATTGCGACATTATACTTCACCTGAGTGACTGAGCGAGAGGATTCAGACGACGACTGTGATGTCAGCCGTTCTGATTGGCTGAAGGCAGTGAGCAACAAAATCTGATTGGTCACAGACCAAGTTGAAGAGACATTTGAATTCATTTGAAGTCTCAAGTTTAACCACTCAACATATGTTTTCTCATGTAACATTACTTGTGCTGCTGGTGTGTTGTTTAATATAGATTTGTGTGTACGATTGTAAAATGATTCTGCCAGTGTAAAATTAATAAACATTTAAACATATTTGGAAATTGTATAGGCTACACTGCATTAAATGGGCTTTTAATGCATTAGTCATAGGCTACTGAAATAAATAGCACAAGTAATATAATGAATTTCAATTATGAAGAAGTAAACTTAAAAAATATACTCAAATTTAACATTAGATACACTACAACTTAAGGATATTAAATAATGTATTTTTTAAATATACTTTCAGTGCATTGTTACAATGATCATTTTCAGCACACTGTTAAAATATACCTCAAATATATTTTTATAAAGTGCAAATAAATACATTTTTAAAAAATAAACTGAACTTACACTTCAAGTATATTTTTCTAAAATATATTTTTTAGAAAATATACTAAAGTACAATTATTTTAAAGTGTGTTAAAAGTTGCATTGTGAAAATATGCTACTAATATACTTTTTATATGTTTAATGATAGTACATTTTTTGTTAGTATATTTGCAGTGTACTATAGAAAATGGGAATATATTTAAAATACAATAAAGTATACTTTTTTTTCACTAGGGTATGTGCAGGGTGATAGGGCTAGGCCGAATGGAAGAACCCGATATTGGTAAGCTTAGCCCCCGAAAGCGAACCTCAGGAACTTCCTGTGTTGTGACAATATTTCTATGTGAAAATATGCATCCTTGAGATCAATCACGACGAACCAATCGTGATGTTGAATTTGCGACACGATCATCTTGACAGTTAACATCTTGAAATTGAGAGCTTTGACTGAAGGGTTTAAGCCTCGAAGATCTAAGATTGGATGCAGCCCCCTGTCCTTTTTGGGAACTAGGAAGTATCAGCTGTAGTAACCTGACTCTCTCTCTAGAGGGGGAACATGCTCTATGGCCCTTTTCTCCAGAAGAGATTGCAGCTTGTGACAGTAAATTCGCTTGCCCCGGCTTCACAGTAGTGGAGACCACGCCGTTGAAATGCGACAAATAAATTGGATTATGTAACCTTTTCTACTGTCTTTAGAACCCATGCAGAAATCCCTGGCAGTAGTTTCCATGCTGCCAAGTTCTCTGAAATGGGTACTAATTTAGTCTAGCTGTAATCTGGCCACAGCACAAGTCACTACCTCCAGCAATTCCTCAACGGATTTATTATCACACGAGGAATGCTCAGAGGCAGTAAGCTCGAAAAGAGAATTGTCATCCCCCGCGTGAACCGAAGAAGCACCGGACTGCGCTTCAAGATCACGTGAAGTGATGCATGGATCAGGTGACAAAGCGGGCGATAGGGCAGGACCCGTCTCCCGCTCGTCAGCCAAATCCATTCGTGAGCCCCACAATTGTACTGTGGGTGCTGGCCCTTGGAAGTATGGCAGACGAGCATGAAGCATTTAAACTGTGAACAGCTCACAATGCTTGCACTCGCCCTGTTCCAACGCAAGAGCAGCGTGCTCTCCCCCAAACAAACAAAGCAATACTGGTGTGTGTCCGATTTGGAGACTGGACATGAACACACCGTATATATATATATATATATATATATATATATATATCACTTGTTGTACAGAGTTGCAAAAGGAATAAAGAGATAGAAAGTTCTGCACACTGCCTGCCAAATCTAACTCCTAACAAATATTGAAGGAAGTAAAGAGCTTAAGCAGAGCTGTTTTCACACACACACACACACACACACACACACACACACACACACACACACACACTTCACAGTATGACCTCTGAAGACAGAAGACAAAAGACCTGCAGACGCACATGTGGTTCATCTAATTATAGCTTCTGACACGGCACATTCTGATGACAGCACTATTGAGGCTATCAAAAATCTAGGTCAATTTCATTGACGTTTTACACACATATTCACAGCTGGTCACCACTAAAGACATTTCCCTGAATAAAGCGCTGAATAAAGCACAGTGTAGCTTTTGAAAGGGAACATTTATTTCATAAAGAGATTTTGCCCACCTTTTCAATTATTTTACTTCAATGAAATGTTAGATTTTTTGTGATTTTTAAAAAATATATTTTTAAATAAAAGATCAAAAGGATGAACAATGCAGATTTGTACAATGCAGGCTTCTTTGCTCATATTTACCAAAGGTGCCAATAATTCTGACCACAGCTGTACCCCCTAGTGGGACTACTAATGCTTGGAAGATGAGTATGGTAGCAAGATGCCTAAATTATGTTGAGGAGGTGGAGGGATGCCAAAACAGCTGATCCCAAAGAAAGGTGAGCGGCTGCTGCTTATATGCTCCAGCAAGTAATTGAAAGATTATATGGGTTCACGCCTCCTGAAATTACATTTAGTTTTTTTTTTTCTTTTTTCTAAAAATGCAGAAATACAATATATTTTATATTTTAATATATGAGTCCTCTTATTTAAAATAGCTTTAAAACATACTAAACAATGTTTTATTGAAAATGTAAATAAAAATGCAGAATGTTTTCTGTGATGGATAGGTTTAGGGGTAGCCTATGGAATAACCTCACTTTGATAGCAAAACAAACGTGTGTGTGTGTGTGTGTGTGTGTGTGTGTTTGTAAGTGTATCTGGATCTGGGGGTGGAAGTATATAAACATGTAACTACCCTAGTGAAAAAAAGGATGCTAAGTATACTTGCAGCAAGACTAATTATTAGTATATTTCAAGTGTGTTAATGATTAGTTAACTTAAAGTGTGCTATTTTGAAACAACTAATTTTGTACTAAGTATATTTTAGTTGTAATTAAGTACAATTAAAATACAACTTTAAGTATATGTAGTGTACTTTTGTGTGCTAAATTGGAACAATTTCAAGTATACTTAGTACACTTTAAGTATATGCCTGTGTAGGGACTAATTACATGCTTGATTAATGATATTAAAGTGTACTTAATTTGTGTTATAAGTATACTTTATTTGTGATTTAAGTACATTACAAAATAATTATGAGTGTCTTCAGAACACACAAGCAATATACACTGAATATATTATTTTACAGGTAATAGTACCTTTGGCTTATTCCAAATACTAAACATTACACACTTTGCAGTCAATAACAATACACTTTGTTATTACTTATACTTTGTATAATATAGTCAACATTTGAAGCGGATCAAAACCTTTAATCAAAGTTGTCCTAAAACCTTCTTCTTAGGACAACTTTGCTGAACTTTTTTGATCCACTTCAAATGTTTACTACTGTACTTTGAATTACATAATCTCACACAATACAGTATTATAATTGTGCTACTATTTAAGTACAGTTTAACACATTTTCCCAAAGTTGAATGCATTTGTTTTCAAGGCCATTAAAATAAATAAAATGTAACAACATCACTAATGAAGAGACATATTTCATTAACAAATCCAATGGTTTTTATTTAAACTTAACATACATTCAGCAAAACTTACCATGTTTTTCATTAAAGAAAAAAAAAAAATTATTGGACCAATGGTGACCCTCTATACACAAATACAAATTACACATTATATTCCATTTTCTGATGAGCATCTCATTATTGTGTCTGATGGCCGCTTACACAGAGGCAGTGACCGCAGAAACTCGTGAAGAACAGCATCTGTTAACAGAATATAGATATAAGGTCAGACAGCATGTTCAACTCTTTATTCACGTTTACAATAGTCTGTCTGAATCCTATATTTAACCAATGATATTTCTGAACAGTAAATGAGGATTAGCAGCAGGGAACTGTATCAGTATGGCATGTCGATGTTGTTTTCGGTTCATAGTCAAGCATACAACACTTTATGAATTAATATCGTACAGAATACGGGCCGATTTGACCAATCATATGAATTTTTTGGTGCTGCATACAATGTGCCATAAACCACCACACACAAACTCAAAAAGGAGATATTAAGCTGAAATATCGCTCTCCGTTTGTTAAAGAAAATAAAAAAGTTTGTTAACTGGTAGACTACAACTTACCTCCAAATAGCAGCACTTTTCTCCGGTTCTTTCAGGATCGCGTAGGCCATTAGATTAGCCAGTTATCGTCGCCATCTGTCAGTCTGCGATGTCACTTGATTGAACTGGTCAGAATTCCCATTTCCCAAGATCGAGCGATGTATTGCGTTTTAAGTGTTTTATTAAATAAATTATACATTGCGACAATATAATTCACCTGAAAGCCCCTGAGTGACTGAGCGAGGGGATTCAGATGAGGACCGTGACGTCAGCAGCTCTGATTGGCTGAAGGCAGTGAGCAACAAAATCTGAGTGGTCACAGACCGAGTTGAAGAAACATTTGAATTCCGAAGTCTCAAGTTTAAAGGTGCCCTAGAACTTCTTTTTAAAAGATGTAATATAAGTCTAAGGTGTCCCCTGAATGTGTCTGTGAAGTTTCAGCTCAAAATACCCCATAGATTTTTTTTAATTCATTTTTTTAACTGCCTATTTTAGGGCATCATTAACTATGCACCGATATATAGGTTAAATTGCTTTAATTCTCGTGCTCCCCTTCCCCCGGAGCTCGCGCTTGCCTTGAACAGCATAAACACAGTTTACACAGCTAATATAACCCTCAAAATGGATCTTTACAAGATGTTTGTCATGCATGCTGCTTGCATACATCGGATCATGTAAGTATAGTATTTATTTGGATGTATTACATTTGATTCTGAATGAGTTTACGGCTATGCTGCGTGGCTACAGCTAACATTACACACTGTTGGAGAGATTTATAAAGAATGAAGTTGTGTTTATGCATTATACAGACTGCAAGTGTTTAAAAATGCAAATAGCGACGGTTCTCTTGTCTCTGTGAATACAGTAAGAAACGATGGTAACTTTAACCACATTTAACAGTACATTAGCAACATGCTAAGGAAACATTTAGAAAGACAATTCACAAATATCACTAAAAATATCATGTTATCATGGATCATGTCAGTTATTATTGCTCCATCTGGCATTTTTCGCTATTGTTCTTGCTTGCTTACCTAGTCTGAGATTCAGCTGTGCACATCCAGACAGTTCTGCCCTTGTCTAATGGCTTGATCATGGGCTGGCATATGCAAATATTGGGGGCGTACACCCCGACTGTTACGTAACAGTCGGTGTTATGTTTAGATTCGCCTGTTCTTCAGAGGTCTTTTAAACAAATGAGATTTATATAAGAAGGAGGAAACAATGGAGTTTGAAACTCAGTGTATGTCTTTCCATGTACTGAACTCTTGTTATTCAACTATGCCAATATAAATTCAATATTTAATTCTAGGGCACCTTTAACCACTCAACATATTTTTTCGCATGTAACGTTACTTGTGCTGCTGGTGTGTTGTTTAATATAGATTTGTGTGTTCGATTGTAAAATGATTCTGCCAGTGTAAACTTATTAAACATATTTACTCATATTTGGAAATATATTAAATGGGCTTGTAATGCATTAGTCATACTGAAATAAATAAGCACAAGTAATATAATGAATTCCAAGGATGAGTAAGTAAACTTAAAAAATATACTCAAATTTAACTTTAGATACACTACAACTTCAGGATATTAAATAATGTATTTTTTAAATATACTTTCAGTGCATTGTTACAATGATCATTTTCAGCACACAGTTAAAATATACCTCAAATATATTTTTATAAAGTGCAAATAAATGCACTTTTAAAAAATAAACTAAACTTACACTTCAAGTATATTTTTCTAAAATATATTTTTTAGAAAATATACTAAAGTACAATTATTTTAAAGTGTGTTAAAAGTTGTATTGTGAAAATATGATACTAATATACTTTTTATATATTTAAAGATAGTAAATTTTTTTGTTAGTATATTTGCAATGTACTATAGAAAAAGGGAATATATTTAAAATACAATAAAGTATACTTTTTTCACTAGGGTAAATAAAACAAAAAGTAAATGTACAATGAAAGTAAATTGACATTTTATTCATCTGGTAATTGGCTGAATGGATGAAATGACAAATATTTGAATTTCATGATATCCACCTAAACCCCCACCTAATCCCCCTCCGCCCCTCATGTTTAAAAAAACTAGGATTACACTTTTTTTTACAGTGCCGTAGTTACATTCTAATAACTCAAATAAGTACTGAGTAATATTAATTAACTACATGTACTTACTGTAGAGTAACATTTAGGTTAGAGTTTGGTTTAGGGTTAGTTACTTGTAATTTTGCATAATTTACTGTTATATCTATATTTATTATAGTAAGTACATGTAGTAACGTGTAACTAAGGCACTGTAAAATAAAGTGTTACCAAAAGTAGAAATGCCACTGAAGAGGCTTTCACTGTCTGGGTCAAAATTTCTGTGAATTTTATCAGTGTTCTATCAGTTTATTGATGCTCATTGTTATTATTTTATCAAAACAGTATCTGCCTCTCCAGTGTACTACCATGTTGAAAGTAACAACCAATATTTATTTTATTCATTATAAGACTAACCCCTTTTCAATTTTTATGAACTTTAGAAATGTTTCTCTTATTTCTTTTGTTCTCACTCCATAAATAATTGGGTTAAAACAACTTGGAAAAAGTAAGTACATTGTGCTCACAAATACACGGCTACTAGTAGAAAAATTATTTCTTATTCTGTACGACAAAAATGCAATCAAGGCAAAAGTCAAAGTAAATTACATAACAATAAAGTGTGTAATACAGGTGTTTAAAGCCTTCATTTTAGTTTTGCCAGATTTGAACACAGAGGTAAAAATCAGAATGTAAGAAATGTTGATAAGAATAAAATCTGCAGTTGGTATAAGGAAAGCAGTCAAAAGTCCTGCAATGTTATTAATAGATGTATCTCCACATGCTAACTGAACTAATGCCATGTGCTCACAAAAACAGTGATCGATCAGATTTGTTAAACAAAATGACAGTTTTCCAGCCAGAGAGACTGTGGTGACCACCAGGAATACATTTCTGATTAATGGTATAACAACAAACTTTAGAAAGTTAGAGATTTCCATGTATTTATGATAATTAAGAGGTTTGCATATTGCAAAGTAACGATCCATTGCCATCCACAAAAGCAAAGTAGACTGAAATGTTGCAACAAAATGAAGGCAAAACATCTGTATCAAACAACCTGTTAAAGATATCCCACTCCAATTAAACAAAAAGTTAAGAAGCATGTTAGGTACAAAAAATATAGGCAATATCAAGTCTACAACTGCCATAAGACCAATTAGTACATACATTGGAGAATGCAGAGATTTTTGAGTGGTGATTAAATATATGAGAATAGTATTTGCTGTGATAGCCAATAAAAACATCAGAAAAAAAGGGATAAATAAAAAAGGCCTCCATTCTCTTAGGCTGTAGAAACCAATCATTCTGAAGTCTGTGAATGAATCGTTTTCTGCAGGAAGGTCCTTCATGCTGTAAAATGTCTTTGCATTCACAGTATTCTGTTTAAAATTATGTTGGTCAGGTTTCCCTGTAAACAACACAAACACCATACAACATTCTAATAAGACAAATACATCTCTGTGTTGTGTACAATCATTGCTAATTACAGCTAATGGTATTTTCAGATGTCATTTATCACTGTGATTTTCTAGAAGTAATTGAATTACAATGCACTTTATAACAACAATAATGATAATAATAATAATAATAATAATAATAATAAAAAACAAATAATAGATTTGGCTGACTGTATTATTGTCAGAATGCAACGTTTAAATTTACCTTAATTCTGAGCCTTTATTTTACTGTGATATAATCTACACAAATGGGATTTTTAGAGAGGGCCAAACTAGACACTTTCATAAGTTATCATACTACCTCTTATACTATGGTAATAATAGAAATCATAATATCATTTTTTCGGTTAATGCCTTGCCTTACATCCTAGTGTGAAATGAAAGGTAGCTGCATATCACGGTCACTAAATACACCATGTTGTGTCCCCAAGAGTCTGTGCACTACTGTATTCCTCATAGAGCTCACCCTCATAAACTTTTAAAGCATATACATTGTATCTTACTCAATGTGAGAGACTTAATTTTATTGCTTATTCATCAGATTTTTATGTCCATCAGATGTTTATGTGTCCAACAACTGCAAATTATACTTTCTCCTGCCTTAATTCTTTTTTTGTACTTAAAAAAGAAAGCGGTGCAAACATCAGTTTATTCCGTACAATATTTAATCATATATGCTTTTTTTATGTTGTATTTACATTTATACATTTATTCATTTAGCAAACGCTTTTATACAAATCGATTTACAAATGAGGATAACAAGCGATTCAGCAATTATCATGAAAAGTGCAGATGATACAAAGTTTCAGACATTGTTTAGAATTGTACTAACTAGAACAGGGAGGGATTAAGGAATAGTAAAAGCATAGGGGAAGGTTATTTTTTTCAGCAGGATTCAGTTAAACGATGACAGAAGAGATTAGGTTTTCAGCTGTTTCTTGAATATTGTCAGGGATTCGACATTCCAGATAGAGTTGGGAAAATGATTCCACCAGCAAAGAACAGTGAATGAAAACGTCTCAGGTTACACATGGAACCATGATTCCCTGAGAAGGGGAATGAGACACAGCGTCCAAACACACTTTGGGGAATGCCTTGGCGTGACAATGTCTGAAATAAGAATAGAAATGCCACAATGAAATTGGGCTGCGACAGCCCATGATGTCACTCTAGCGTCACTGTGATTATAAAAGGAGCACCTGGAGTACACATCATCAGCATTTGTTTGAAGGTGACCTGGCCGGGTAAACCAAAGCATGACAGCGAGACACAGTGTCTCATTCCCCTTCTCAGGGAACCATGGTTACATGCGTAACCTGAGACATTGCCCTTGAAATGGGAACTTGCACTGTGTCCAAAGACACTTTGGGGAACGAATTACCACTCTGCCATGCTGATGGAATAACCACCTAGATAGGATGACAAGCACAGGAAGGCAAACAGGAAAATACCAGAAGCCAAATCCCTCACCAGGTCAGCACTGCTGTCGGTGACACTCTTACCTAAGGCCAAAGACCCCAGCTCATGCCCAAGAAAAGGGCAGGGCTGAGGTCTGGTAATACAAAACAGGATATAAGTATTACCTTTAAGGGAATACAGGCAAGGAAAATGAGTCCCATCGCCCTGTCACTCTATGAGGAGGATCTGGTTCAATCCCTAAAGGTCTCAGGAGAGATGAGAGACAGAAAGCTCTAAGCCAGCGACTCTGCCTGAGATGGACAAAGGACAGTATCAAAGCTACTAAGAGGGCAAAACACTCAATGAACTATCCAATGGTAGCTTTAAGATGATACCTATTTTGTGTTATTCCACGTTGGAAAACGAACATGGATGGGTCCAGGAACATTGGATACACACTACATCCCGGAAAGATGAGAGACATTTTTTTAGCCAAGTATGTTAAATAATTCCGTAAGTAATATCTTGTAATCAACGCAATATATTATGTTGATTTGGGATTCATTTTAATCGTAAGAATCTGCTTTAAATAATGATGCGCATTTTCTATGTTCTGTGCATTTTTCATTAAGTTATGAGCATGTGAAATCTACATATTTATCTACATATCGGTCCCTTTTTCTATGCCACTGCGTCTGCGCAGTGCGACCTGATGCTGCCCCTGAAGTGAGACACAGAAAACAGAAATACTGCAAAATAATAATAACGCGACTAAATGAGACGAAATAACATTATAACATTTCGTCTCATCTCGTTTTGGTTAATGAAAATGAAGAGACATTTTAGCATAGTTTTTATTTTGTAATCCACATTTAGTCTTGTTTTTATTCGTCAACAATATTGCATTATACATTTAATTATCGTCATCGTCACATGACCAGCATTTACGTTGCGTCTCGTCTCGTTTTTGTCACGTGATAAAGGTTCGTTGACGACGATATTTAGTCATAATTTTCGTTGACGAAAGCAACACTAGTGGCCACTAACGCCACATGTTTACAAGTAGTAGGCCCTCTGGGCCTCCTTTGAGTACATGTTGGTGTATGTAATAGTGTACTCCTCTTGCTGAGAGAGTTTAGAGGTGTTTTACTGAGTACATTGCTGGTTGGCCAGGGCCCCAGGTGACTTATTGAACCTCCCTGTAGGTCGGTTGTTTGTCCTCCCTGGAGCTTGAAACACTGCCACAAGCTGACGCCACGTGTCTGTCTGAAGTTGTAGGCCCGTTTTTGGGCCTCCTTTAGATCATGATGGAATATGTTGTACTCCTCTTGCTTAAAGAGTAAAAGGTTCTTTTACTGAGTGCACTGCTTGTTGGATTGTGTTAGGGGAACTGTTATGTGGGCACTCTACAGTCTTATCTGCTGTTACTGTCATGTGGTTGATTCTTGCTTCCAGCAAGATTAGTGTTCAAGGTTTGTGGCCTTGACAGGCCGCCCTTGGATTTCCCACTGTTGTGACTGAGCATGTTTGCATGTGTGAGTTTCTACTCCACGCAGAACTATTCATCATGTTGTAGGCCCCTCTCTGGCCTCCATGATTATGTGCCTACAGTATGGTCTATCTGTTAGGTTGAGCTTTGTACTCCCCTGCTAGGGTTGTCTTGTATAGTGCTTAGCTCTCTGAGCTGGTAATTGGTTGAAGGCTTCCATGATGCCTCCCGTTGAGGATCAGACCCAGGTTGGTTTGTGCTCCCCTTTTTCAGGGTTTCTTAGCGCACAGTCTTCTCAGTGCAAATAATCAGGCGCTGAGTAGATCCTAGGATTGAGTAGAGTATACTGCCCTCAATAAGAGGGTCCATAGCATTCAGCTGAGTTCTGCTCTCCAGGATGCCCGTCTCTACGCGTGAGTTTGAGTTGCTTACTGCCTTTCACAGTCACTCTTACTTGCTGTCTTCTCTGAAGAATGTGTTTGTTGAGATTCTGTATTCAGACAGGGTTGGCCAAGACTAAGTTTGTCCTCTGTCAGACGAGGTCGGCCTCCCTGGTGGCATTGGGGTGAGTATGTTCCCCTTCTAGTGGCTGGCTGGGATTCCTTTCGGTTCCCTGGCCACATTCCCTTAAAGGGACCTTCTTTTTCAGAAGATTTGGTCCCAGAAGCCTTGGAGCAGCCTTGGTAGGCTTTTTACGGAAGGCCTCTTTGAGGTTCATTTTGGGCTGTTGGCCATAGGGAATGCTATCACTGACAGCCTTTGTGTGACCTGAGGCTGAGTTGCTATCTGGCATTTCTTTTGAAACTGCTTGACGTTTGTCTAGCCATCTTGGCATACACTCTCCTCAAGCATGGTGGCGTGGGTATATTGTTCCCCAAATGCAGTAAACGCAGAGTAAAGTTCCCTTTCAAAAGGGAATGTCTCAGGTTACGTATGTAACCATGGTTCCCTGAAAACAGGGAACGAGAATCTGCGTTACTTTGCCATGCTTTGGGGCTGCCTCAAGTGAACCAATCTTATAAGCTTTTAACACTCTGAGGTCTGAGGATATCGCCGGCGATACCACCGCGGTTTTTTTCTTACCAGTGTGAAAGAGATTCGAAATACTCTGTTAATGTTGCACATACAATTAAGAGTTATACACCATTTTAATCTGTGGAATATCTTCTTTTATTTGTGTACACTCAGAGTAAAAACAAAATGTTGTGCTTTTTGTAAAATAAAGAAAACTAACATGATGCATGATCTCTCGTCTCCCTCTGAAGGAAGTCCAATCTGATAGTTCTCAGAAAATGAACTGTAACTTAGTGAATACCAATCACAAAAAAATTAGACTTATGTCTAAAAAAACGTTGAAATGTCAGGTTTTAAATCGTGTAAGTCAAATCGAAAACAAACATTCTGTGTTTATGTAATCTGTATGAAAAGAGAGCCATGTCAGAAATCCGTGATTCAGCTCATTATCCGCTAATGCAGCCACGCCCACGGAGGGAGCGCTATTCAGACGCAAATTCTGAGTCAATACATGCATACATTGTCTCAATCGTGTATTTATTGTCTTGAAAAGTGTTTTGAATAGCCATAGTTAGCGATCTCTGTCCTCTGTTAGTTCGGTTAGTTCCTGGATGCCTATTCTTCTTTAGTGCTCAGGCATTTGTGGACTAAAGGTGTACAGAGCACCCTCCGGCTGCAAGTATGAATTGAAAACACAGTATCCAGCACTCATAGTAATGACAATAAATCCTGAATAAATATTACTCTTCTGTATAGAAAATTAACAAACATATGAGAATCCATCAATATTTCTCCAAATGTGCATGTTTTTAAGCTAAAAGCCTATATGAAATGCCATTGAGGTAACATAATTGTTCAGACAGTTTGCATCACAGAAATACATTATATTTTAAAGAATATAATAGAATACCATTATTTTAAATTGTAATAATATTTCACAGTATTGCTGTTTTTTCTGTATGTTTGATTTACACCATGATGAGATTTGAATCATGATCACAGAGGGTTTTTTCACAGCCTACCTGACTGAAAGGCCTCATTAATATGCAAGTAATTTCAGGTCATTATTATGTGATTCTTTTGTCTTCTCAGGTGAGAATCACCCATTATACATGAGGATTCACGCCTCCACGCATACTGTGTTTCTTGACCAAAGATGTTTTAGAAAATTTAAATCTCTCTAATGTTTTATATGAACAAGCAGGCAGCATAATTTTTACCTCATTTTGAAGCAAAAACTCTAGTCTACAACCTCAAATACCCAGAAGTCTTATGAACAAAGATTTAATATATATTTTTTGGCTTTATTTCAGTGACTTAAGTTTTTTGTTTTTTCAATAGCCACGCATAAACGTTATTCCTTCAAAAACACAAACATGTACATACATGTTCCTCACATATTATTGTAGCCTAGTTTGTGCTGAACACAGTGTAATGACACTTTTTCCATTAATAAGCGACTCCTCCGCTCCCTCCTGGACGGCAGCCACCCCACCTCGTCCCAGGGGCACGGCCTCAAGCTCTCCGTCCCACCTTTCACAAGGCTCCAGTACCACCGCCTCGGGCAGCCTCTCGCGGTCTTCACTCCCGCGCTGCCCGAACTCCGCAGCACCGCGATCCCCCTCAGCAGCGAGGGCTCTCCGACAGCATGTCCCTCCTTCCTCCCGGGTTTCGGCACCAATGTAACGTAGTTCGTAAATATGGGAAGGAGGAGGCGGGAACCGGCGAACATTCAACAAATCTTTAATCCCAAAATAAACAAATACAAAACGAAAGTAATGCCGGCAGACCCTCGCGGACGTCTGCCGGCCACACAAACATAATAAAACATAAAATAAAGTCCAGGCCTGGTCCTCTCTCGTCCTTCATGGTCGTCGCTTCTCCTTTTATGCCTCCGGAGCTCCTCCGTGAGAGACTCGAGGCCGGCGCGCCTCGCAGGTGATGCTCATTATCACTCGCGCCACCGGCCTCGCGTCGTTCCCTCACGGCTCTCGCCCGCCCTGCTCGTCACAGCATATTTGGTGAGTTGATGAGAAAATACATTTTCAAAAGCCCATTGAATCTATACTTGGGCCATGATTTTCCCTATTTGCTACAACAAACATGTGACATGAGAGAATACATAACTTTCCCTGCATCCCATTGTGCATACTATCCACCCTATCCACCCTAAATAGTACTGAATATAACTAATGTCACATACTATTTAGGATGGATAGTATGGACGTTGAGACGCAGGCTTTGTCAAATAACTGAGCTGGACAAATTGTTAATTTATAGGAAACTGTTGGTACATATGGAGGACAAGAAATTACTTAAGGATTAGTTCACTTTCAAATGAAAATTAGCATAAGCTTTACTCACCCTCAAGCCATCCTAGGTGTATATGACTTTCTTGTTTCTGACGAAGACAATCTGAGAAATATTAATAAATATCCTCACGCATCCAAGCTTTATCATGGCAGTATGCGTTACCAAAGGAGTATGAGCTGAAGAAAGTGCTTCAATCCACATCCATCCATCATAAACGTACTCCACATGGCTCCGGAGGGTTAATAAAGGCCTTCTGAAGCGAATCGATGCATTTGTGTAAAAAAAAAAAAAAAATCCATGTATATCAAGTTATGAAGTTAAATATCCAGCTTCCGCAAGATGGCCTTCTGCATTCTTCAAAAATCTTACTCTGTATGTCCTACGCCTTCCCCGTTCAACTTACAGAACTAACGAGATGGCAGTTCCGTTTTTCCGTAATTCCAATATGGAAGGCGGTTTGGCGGTAGCTCGATAATTGACTTAATAACTTGTTAAATATGGATATTTTTTTACAGAAACGCATTGTTTCATTTCAGAAGGCCTTTATTAACCCCGCGGAGCTGTGTGGAGCACATATTTATTATGAATATGATATAGGGGTAATTTAGAATTATAAAAATTTTTCATGTGATATCATCACAGCAAGCTTCTGCAAGTGTGTTTGTTTTATGTTATAAATTCATCTTCATTCATGTTTGTTCAAATGTTTTTTGGTTGTTTTTTTTTTTTTTTTTTTTTTGTGCCAGGCCAAGGTTTAACTTAGAAAATATAGCTACTCTGGTAATTTAGAATTATCAAAATAATTGTCATGTGATATCACAACAAGCTGCTGCAAGGTGTTTTTTATAATAGTATTGCATCAGACTCTCTCTTGTATTATTATTACTTTACAGCTCAAACTGTTACACTCATAATTGTTTGTTTTGTTAAATTCATGTTCATTCATGTTTGTTCAAATGTTAAATTTTTCTGTGTCAGGCCATGGTTTAAATGGTAGTGTTAAAATTGATTAATTTTTAGACGTTTTAAGACCAACAGGGCTTTAAAGTCCTACAAGTGTTAAGCCCAATTAAAAAAATAAAAAAATAAAATTGTTTGCATGTTTTCTGCACTTTTTTTTTGTACATTACTGAAGTCATGCCAGCCCGAGCCCCGGCCAGCCAGCGACATAAGACCCTTTACTGTAAAGTAAATAAAAACTGAAAGGGAAAAAGCCACCATGCTTACAAAGGAAGCCCTTAAAGCCTACCCGTCACACGCAGCGTCAGCTAGCGGCCACTAAAGTTCTAGGAGCAAAATAGAACCGAGTAACAGACAGGGTAGCTATTTAGCTCGACTAGAGCTAAAGGAAACCAAGCTCAAGGCGGCAAATGCATAAAACCAGACCAAAAGTTGGTTTTAGTACAAGAGCTCACCTTGAGAGGCAAGCTCCTTCAGGGATGTACTCAGTAAAAGCACCTTTTACTCTCTAAGCGAGAGGAGTACAAAGCCAAACTCCAGCGTTACATATAGGAGGCCTGCGAAGGCCTACAACCCGTATACACGCAGCGTCAGCTAGTGGCATCATGACCCATCCATGGTGATGAGTCACATAGAAACCCACACAAAGCTGTGCCAACATGCAGACAGAAAGGAGGCCCTGACGGGGGCCTACAACCTCTATGAACACATGGCATCAACCTGTGGTAGCTTCATGACTAGGGCCAGCCCGCAGGCCAAGTACTTGAGAAACCCTCAGGTATGAGAAGTACACACTATGCTGCAGAACTCAACGAAAGGCCTAACCTAGGGCCTATTCGTACAGAGGTGGGCGCGGCCGAAGGCGGCGAAAGTCAAAACATGACTTAACCATGGAATGAGTCTAGACATAATCAGCCCAGCTGGGGCAACACAGAGGGTACAAAAGGAGGCCTGGTCAGGCCTACTACTTTTACCACCATATGGCACCAGCCAGCGGACATAACATTCCAACAGGCAATGTACCTCAGTACATATATAAATGCTATCACGGACTAAGGAAGGCCGAACAGGCCTTTTTCCCCCAGACAACATGAGCAAAGCCTGAGGCAGTGCTAAAAATACATGAGCAAACTCATGATCGTAACCAACAGCGCCCAAAAGAGAGGCTACAATAAAGAGCCAACAATCTAACAGCAAATGCAAGACAGCTGCTGTGGTCATGATCGACTGGGAGCTAAAAGAGATCATACTATTCTAACCAGAATAAGACTCTCTACACTCAACCTGAGTGTGCAATCCAACAGGTGATGCACTTGAAACACATACCCTAACCGGGGAGTACAACAAAACACCACGTTCATAGATAGAGGCTAATCACAGCCTGCTATCACAGAAACAGGCGTTAACCTGTGGCAGCACATGAGTAAGCTCACATATGTATGTAGGGCTAAAGCTTAGAACCCAAAGCAACCATGAATGCTTTGTAATACATGCCATCCAAACAGGATAAATGTTTCACAGAACAGAACTGGAATCTGTAATGAACCCTAGAGAACGAAAGCTAGAATATTTAACATCGTAATCTGAAACTTGAATATAATTCAAGGGGCTCATGTGAAGACATTATAAGCATGACAAAAGTTGGGGCCTAGCAGCACTGCATAACTCATCTTCTCGAAGATAAGGGCCTACTACCTGGGAAAAACAGCACCAGGAAGGCTAATAACAGCCTATAACCTTAGCTGTTAACCTCAGCCATAGCGCCTACATTTTCACATCGAAGGGGAAAAGGGCATACGGCCCGCAACTCCCTCAGGAGGAGGCCAGAACTAGGAACTATACAACCTCACAGGGATAGTAATAATAAGGGTGGTGTAACAAACAAACACCTAAACCTAGCTCTAGCCTAGCCGCTAGCTAAGGCATACTGGGCCAAGCAAAGCTTGGGCTTCATTTTGAAACCTTCAAATATGAGGAGAAAACGAAGCACTGCAAGCAAACAGTGTCAGGCGGCTGATAAGCCGTCCTGTACACAAATAACTGAAGCGACGAGTGCTAACTCAAACCAAACTAAAGTATTAGCTGAGAAGCTACTCTAACATAGGAGGCTACAAAATAGCGGCCATAAAGCGGCCTGCATATTTTGAAAATTAGCCAACCTAATGCTACAGTTATTTTGCCCAAAAGAACCCCTTCTAACTTTACTGACTACATGCTTAGGAAAGCTAAACAGAAAAAACAAGGTCTACACTTTTTATAAACATAAAAATATAGACCCAGCTTACCTTCCTGCGGCTCGCAGAACAAAGATTTTCCCTCCTTATTTTAATGCATGAAGAAGGATGAAATCAAAAGTTCTTTTAAGCCTAAAAGCACTTTCACTATCAAGCCAGAAGGCGGCCTTTAGAAAAAAATCTTCCTCCTCCCGTCTGTCTGGCTCAGATCCAAATCTGAATGGCCAGGGGGTTTTCCATGCCCTCCCGATCTCAAACGCGGAAATCAGGAGAGAATGGAAAGTCTATGGGAGCTGCAACATTCATGGAGAGAAAGGAACCGTTCGTTGAGCCCTTTTCTTAACGCGCTCACACGGCAGCTGCAGCCCACCGAAAAGCGCATCCCGAAAACACAGCAGCTCACATACCCAGCGGCCAGAGGAGTGCTCGCTATCGGACGCGGTGACATCAAACAGGAACGTCACCGTCATCCAACTCACAACCTCGTCAGCCCCGGGGAAGCCGAGAGAAATATAATTCTTCTCAGACTTCCCAACGAGCTCACCTGCGAGCCCTATGCTTGCAGCCACCGTATTGCCTCAGCACACACGGGGCTACAAAAACCAGGCACAGATGCAGACACCTCCTCCCTCAGGAAGAGTGTCAAATGAGAACGGAGTGTCGCAACAGGAGAGACGCTCAGAGTGAACAGACAAACACACATAGATACCGCCCTCAAGCATCGTATATGTGTTCGCTCCTCTCCAGACAGAAAAACGCCAGAAACGGAAATAATTTCCTACCGGAGTTTGTGAAACAATGGCACGAACAAAACAGTCCCGAAAAGACGAGAAGTCTGCTTGACTGCTTCCTCAGGCGCTCCCTTTATACGTCACGGTTTGCGCCGTTCAACATCATAGGCTGTCGCCGGCCAATAGGATTGGAGTTGTGTGATTCTTGGCATTTCGAACAGCTGTCACGAGTGACGGTTCCCCATAGCGCAGTCTAGCGCAGAGTTGAAGTTCCCTTTCGAAAGGGAACTGTTCTTTTTAGCCCTATTTTCCCATGTGTTTAGGGTATGAATGGTTCTGCCTCTGTTGTTTATTGTGTACTCCTTGTACAGCAAATAAATCTCTCTCTCCCTGTATTGGACCTGAAGAGTTGGTCAATCCATTTAACTCTTCATGTTCAGATATTTTAGATCTTGTGGCTCATTTGAAAGCCAGAAAGAAATAGGTCAAGATACAGCACTGGTTGAACAGTACCACCCATGCTCTTAGGCAGGAGTGTAGGAGGGCTGAACGTAAATGGCTTAAAGGGTCATGAAACCCCAAAACACTTTTTTTGAGATGTAAACCGATATATATAGGCTGCACATCATTGAAAACACTAAAGGTACTCATTAATGTTATTCATAAGTGAAAAATAGTTATTTTTGCATTTTTCAGAGCGATTTCTGTCTTCCGAAAAGCTGAGTCGGAGCAATGTCACAAAATCTGACGTCATCGTGTACTTTCGACCCAAGTATGGGCATGATCGAACACGCTGACGTAGACCGTTTCGAGCGATTTTTGACATATATTCATGACATGAAGCTCATTTAATCCAATAACTGCGCTGTAGTATGCATAAGATTATAATTGCGGTATTATGCATGAGGAAGTATCACTTCTCTCGCCTCAGTCTGTTGTCATTCAGAGACATATCGTTGGTGCTCGTTTCCTCAGTGCTACAATAGTGTGTTTTCCTGAGATGCGACCAGAGCAGAGGTTTGTGTGCATGTGGATTGTTTTGCTGTAATCTTCCAGCACAAATGGAAAATACGTTTGCGTGAGATCGCATTACAGCGGAGAATTCAAATGTCACAAAAATGCTGCTCATTCACCTCTGCCTGCTCTAGCTGCGTTCAAACACGCGAGCCGTAGACTGTTTCCTTCAGCACAGCAGCACGTGTTGTTTGTATCTTGCTCACGATGCGGTCAGAACTGGAGTTTGAATACGAACACATGAAAAATACGACTGTTATTATGATATAGACGCGGAGCGCGCATATGATCGGTTTCAGCGCGGAGCTCCGCGATGAGTTTAATAACACTAGCCATGTGGCACATAGCTCATACAGAATAAAGCATCCGTGTTTAAAGTTTTTATTTCACACATTCTCCTGCACCAAACATTAACCAGCAGGGTGTAGTTATGCACACATATTTCATCAAGCTTCTTCAAATGAATTATATGTGCAAACAGGACACTGATACAGTGGTGTAGCCTATCTGAATGCGACGACACGATTATTCTATTATACAAAAGACTGATTTTGAGACTGCAGTGCTCATAAATGTAATCAAAGTAGCCTATTATTAGCCCTATTAAATATTCTTTCGCATTTCTCCCTTGTGCTTTTTATTCTACTGTAAATGCTGTGCTCCATCCTGTCACCATGCCATCACTCATTCCTTCTGTCGACATGTGAAACGTTTTTACTTTTTTTATTGATAAGATTGCTGGAATTTGATCTCAGACTATCTGTTAGTAATGATCTTATCGTTCCCTTTAACCTTTCAAATCAATTGACTTGTTTCATGCCTGTCTCTCTTTTACAGCTCAAAAATATAATTGTGCACATGAAGCCTACCAGGCCACCCTGTGATGTGATTCCTTCTCTTTTATTTAAAGAGGTGGTTGATTCTATTGGTCCAAGTATTTTATCCATTATGAATAGTAATTGACATCTGGTGTTGTTCTGACTAGCTTTAAGCATGCAGTTGTCTAGCACCTTCTTCAAAAAAGCCGGCTTAGACTTCAGTGACATGAATAGTTTTCATCCCATGATAATTGCCTTTTATATCAAATATATTGGATAAGATTTTGTATGCACAGCTTAATGATTTTTTGTGGAGGAACAACATTTTGGATAGATTCCATTCAGGGTTCAGAGCTGGCCATAGAGAGTCGGCTCTTTTGAGGGTTTCTAATGATATTCTATGTGGTGTTGATTCTGGAAGTTATGTTATTCTTCTAATTACTGTTAGATCTTACCACCGCATTCGACTCAGTTGATCATAAGATTCTCATTGATTGTCTTAGAGACCAGGTTGGCATTCAGGGTTTAGCCTTGGAATGGTTTTCCTTATATTTTAAAAGATAGGACTTTTTCAGTCAGTCTAGGGAACTACTCTTCACTTGTTTCCCCTCTCATGTGTGGGGTTCCTCAGGGCTCAAATTTGGGACCAGTTTTGTTCTTCCTTTATATGTTCCCTTTAGGATCGGTCTTTGAAAAATATGGCATTCATTTTCATTGACTGCCTGGGGTTGCTTCCAGAGAAAAATCTTTCTAGTGTGAACCTTGGTGTCATTCTTGACTCTGAGCTTAAATTTGATAATCAAATTAATGCTGCTGTAAAAAAAAAAAATATATATATTTTTTTCATCTTAGATCTATATCTAAGTTGAAGTCTATCCTCTCTTTTGAGGAAATAGAGAAAGTTGTGCACAACTTTCTGTGTGAAATAGAAAAGAGAAAGCACATTAGTCCTGTGCTTATCAAACTACACTGGTTCCCTGCACGAAACAAAATTCATTACAAAGTGCTGATATATATTTTTAAAGCTTTGCATGGCTTAGCACCAGAGTGTTTCTGATTTAATCAGTCTGCATTAATCTAATAGGTGTCTGTGTCAAATGATCAATTACACCTTATGGTTCCTTTTCTGTTGCAGCTCAAAGGCTTTGGAATGACCTTCCTCCGTCTGTAAAATCATCTCCTACAGTTTGTGTATTTCAGGGTGCACTAAAAACTTGTATTTCGTAGTGCACTAAACTTTTCTTTAGCATTTGAAAATGCTTTGTAAGTTGTTGTTGTGTGGTATATGTTTTATTGGTTCTAAGTTTATTTTTATTATTTTATTTACTTTATGTATAGCACTTTGGTTCCACATTGTGGTAATGAAAGTACTTCAGAAATAATGTTTGAGTTGAGTCGAGTTATGATTAATAAAGCCCATCTCTCTGCATCACTGAGTTCTCGCCTCATCCCTTCACCCAACCCTGAGAAGACAATAGGTCCAACCCCCAAACAAGCAGATCTACCGCCAAGACATATGCCCTGCTGCTGCTCTAAAGAGCCATGAGATCACATGTTTTGATATCTATGTGTGCCTGGGCTACCATGCCGGATGGCTTAACTCCAGTGGCCTATGACTATGTCTGCCTTGGCTACTACACCGAATCGTTTAACTCTTGTGGCTTATATGTGTGTGCCTGGGCTATCACACTGAATCACTTAGGTCTTGTGACTTATATGACTTACTAGAAACAGTGATACTCAGAGCATGTAGCTGTGATTGCATTGTTAAAGGGACTTTGTTTTGCAGGCATTGACCACAGAATCAACACTAATGTGAATGTGCACAAATGTCTGAACTAAATCACGATCACATAACTGGTTTAAACAAACACATACACATATTCATGGATACATGGGTAAAATGGAAAATTAAAGTGAATGAATGAAAATGAATGAAAATGAATCAGAAACAGGGGAATTAAGTTATGGAAATGTAAGAGTCAGCTAACCCCCTGAACAAACCAAACCAGTTTCTAAACTTAAAGAACCTTGCTAGTAAGGGGTCTACAGCTTATACTATACCTCCTTTTAATTCTTGATCGTTCAGTAGTTTGATGGTGGTAAAGTTGCAACAGGTTATTCCAGATTGAGGGATGACGAATTTCAGTGGTGTTAGTCTGATTCTGTTATGGTCAGGGAAGTTGCAACAGGGCTGGTTGTAACTTTGAGGCTCCCCTGGGTGTGCAGCTGCACACCGGGGCAAAGTCCCATAGCGTCTTGGTCAGACTGGTTGTCTCCAGTCTTTGTCTGTCATTCCTATGGCCTGTGCATGTGGCAGCCTCTCTCCACATTGTGATGTGCCTTAGGTACCATGGTAACCAGAGGGCTGGTCTGCTTTTTAGGGGTCCTCAGTTCCACAGACACCTTGGCACCGGAGTTGTGACAGAGGGGATCCTTACTTCTGTGTTAAAGAAGGAGAGTCGTGATCTCAACACCAACATGGACATGCCCTCGCAGTGAGGGCATGTACCATCCACTAGCGCTGACTCAGCGTGCAGTCTACCCAGACATGTGAGACAGTGGTCGTGGCCATCAGAGGAGGTCAGGAAACGACCGCATCCAGAAACACACGGACGACATCTTGACATCTTGAAAAAGACGCTGATCGCCCGTGCTTGCTCTTTCAGTATACCTCACCAGCCGAAGAACACAGGGATGAGTGCAGTGCCGTCCTGTGCACAGCGCGCCGTCACACTTCACCGCTGAGCGTGCCTTCCCAACCAGCTGGAGAGACTCGAGCAGCCACCAGAGAACAGCCGTAGAGCAATTAAAATGGCTGTTTTCAGGACCGAGTCCTTTAGCAATTAAAATTGCTGTTTGCTCTCTTATGAATCAGAAATTCACTCTTATAGAGGTGAAAGGAAGATCAGCCGATCAGCTCCGAAGCAAAAGTATGAATGAAGGTGAGTATGCCGGCCCTATTTATACCCGGATGCCGGGGGTGTGGTATGCTTGGCCAATTACTGTTTTGAAAGGTGATTGCACACCTTGTCAACCGTGACTGACTGAATGGGAATCAAGGATTCAGGAGCTCCATGGCATAAAATATAATGAATGCAGATCATGGTTTAAACCTTTCTACAAGGTTTTGTTAAAATGCAGAGTATGAATCATTAATTTTAATTTGTATAAACCAAAAGGACATAGAGCTTTAAAGTTTTTAATTGTATTATTAATTTTATGTAGGAACATTGCTATTCTTCATGTATATGTATCATCATTATACTGTGAAATATACAGATTTTGTATCTGTAAATTTAAATGTATAATAAAAGTAAATCGCCATTTTTGTAGACATCTTGTAATTGGGCTGAGAAAGAGAATGAAATAAGAGAATGAAACCCCCACCCAATCCCCCTTAGTCCTTGATGTTTTAAAAACTAGAAATGCCACTGAAGAGACTTTCACTGTTTGGGTCTGAACGGTTCTGTAAATTTTATCAGCCTGAGTTAACGGAATTATATTTTTACAGTTAAAATGCAAACAGTTTACAGTTTAAATTACAGTTAAAATAGAAATCCCTTTCTAAATGCTGTTTTTTTTCATTTCTTCTATTAAAATGACAGTCATTGTAAATGAGTCAGTGTATTACCATTTTTGAGAGTAGCATCCATGTTTATTTAATTCATTGCAAAGCTAAGACCTTTTGCAGTTTTTATGAACTTTAGAAATGCTTGTCTTATTTCTTTTGTTCTCACCCCATAAATAATTGGGTTAAAACAACTTGGGAAAAGCAAGTACATTGTGCTCACAAATACACGACTACTGGGAGAAAAATTATTTCTTATTCTGTATGACAAGAATGCAATCAAGGCAAAAGTCAAAGTAAATGACATAACAATGATGTGAGTAATACAGGTGTTTAAGGCCTTCATGTTAGTTTTGTCAGATTTGAACACAGAGGTAAAAATCAGAATGTAAGAAACATTGATAAGAATAAAATCTGCAGTTGGTATAAGGAAAGCAGTCAAAAGTCCTGCAATGTTATTAATGGATATATCCTCCACATGCTAACTGAACCTAATGCCATGTGTGCTCACAGAAACAATGGTCGATAAAATTTGTTAAACAATATGACAGTTTTCCAGCCAGAGAGACCGTAATGACCACCAGGATTACATTTCTGATTAATGGCACAACAACAAACTTTAGAAAGTTAGGAATTTCCATGTATTTGTGATAATAAAGAGGGCTGCATATTGCAAAGTAACGATCCAGTGCCATCCACAAAAGCAAAGTAGACTGAAATGTTCCAACAAAATGAAGGCAAAACATCTGTATCAAACAACCAGTTAAAGATATCCCACTCCAATTAAACAAAAAGTTCAGAAGCATGTTAGGTACAAAAATATAGGCAACATCAAGTCTACAACTGCCATAAGACTAATTAGTACATACATTGGGGAATGCAAAGATTTTTTAGTGTTGATTAAATATATGAGAATAGAATTTGCTGTGATAGCCAATAAAAACATCAGAAAGAAAGGGACAAATAAAAAAGGTCTCCATTCTCCTAGGCTGTAGAAACCAACCAGTTTGAAGTCTGTGAAAGAAATATTTTCTGCAGGAAGGTCCTTCATGCTGTAAAATGTCTTTACACTCAAGAGTATTCTGTTCAAATTATGTTGATGAAACTGAAAGAAATAAACATAGTTAATCAAGTTTCCCTGTACACAACATGAAATTTCTTCAATGTGAGAACAAATATATCTCTAATGGTATTGGTATTTTCAGATGTCATTCATCATTATGGTCTTCAAGAAGGAATTGCAATAAACTTTAAAATACCACCAACAACAAGTAACAATAGTTTATTAGATTTGGCTGAATGTATTCCTGTCAATATGCAACATTTCAATTTACCTTAATTCTGAGCCTTTGTTTTTACTGTGATTTAATTTACACAAACAGGACTATTGAGAGGAAAAAAAGTCCAAACTGAATGCTTTCTTAAGTTGGCAGAAGGATTGAGGAATAAACAATAAATATAACATTCTACCCCTTTACGGTAATAACAGAAATCATAATTTCTCTTCATCCTGAAATTCATTTTTGTTTTTAGTTAATACCTTGTCTTACATCTTAGCTGTGAAATGAAAGGTAGACACATATCATGGTCTTTAAATACACCTGTGTTGTGTCCCCAAGAGTCTGTGCAATACTGTATTCCCATAGAGCTCACCCTCATAACATTTTAAGGCATAAACATTGTATTTTATATTATGTGAAATACTTCAAGGGAATTAAAAAGTACATTAAACTTTGTTTAATTGTTTATTCTTCAGACTTGTGAATAAGATGTGTATCTAATATTTATATGTCCAACAACTGCAAATTATATTTTCATCTAACTTAATTCATATTTTTAATATAATAATAATATCTAATTCATACATGGAGAATATACACAATAAGAGGAATGTTAATGAAGTTATTGTGTAAAACAAAATTAGATTTTACAATAGCAAGCTTTTGACCAGCAGATGTCCTCAGCATACTTTTTTTCTTGTGCATTTCTCAACAGTGAGTCATTGTACAAAGAAATGGTTCAACTAATTGCTAGTTTCATTTAGGTAACACTAAGCAGAAGGGTAAAATTTGGAAGTGAGTTAGATACTGGATCACTCTCTGATTGCTTTTGCTAATCTACCCCCTCTTTGCCAATGAGAATATCAAAGCAGAGCAGCTGTGCTGGTGTAGATAGGGAGGTTGAAATGTCCTGTATTGGAGCAGTGAGTGGGTTGTCTGTGCCTCCTGGAACAAGTTAGCTCTGACATTACTTAGGTGAATTTGACATTCAATTTTTTTTTTTTTTGCTTAATGTTTGTCTACAGTTTGGCAACACTAGCCACACAACTACAAGAAAGTGAAAAAGATTAATATTCACACAAGCAGACATATTAACCAAAAACATAAATGTATTGTTTTTTGAGAACAAAATTAACCATTGTACACCTTGGAAGCACTTTGGATGTTCATTTTGTTAACCAATGTAACATTTAATAATGAAACTACAATAAAGAACAGCAATATTTTAAATTATTGTTATTGTTTTTGTTTTTTTAAGATATTTTAAAAATTAAATTTTAACTGTGATGGCAAAGCCACATTATCAGCAGCTTTCGCTCTAGTCTACTTAAAAAATCTTATGGTGTATTATCCTTAAAGGGTTGGTTCACCCAAAAATGAAAATTCTGTCATTAATTACTCACCCTCATGTCATTCCACAACCGTAAGACCTTTCATTCATCTTCAGAACACAAACGATGATATTTATTGATGAAATCTGAGAGCTTTCAGTCCCTTCATTGGGAGCAATGCGATTTACACATTCAAGGTCCATTAAACGGTAGGAGAGAGATCCATTAAAGTAACCCATGTCACTCCAGTGGTTTAACCTCAATTTTATGAAGCGACACAAGTGCTTTGTGCTGATTTGGAAATTATTAAGCAAAGTTGAAAATCATTGTGCTGCTTGCATTTCTTGCAAGTCAAATTTTGGTTTTAAAATTGGCCAAACATTTTTCTAGAAACACATCAGTAGGCTACTTTTGAGAGATGGGAAATTTTTGAAAGTAAAATGCTGTTCCATAACATGCAACCAGATCTTATGGGAATTCATAAGCAAGTACAAGTTGTATGCATACAAAAAAAGTACAAATTTTGTATGCATTTGAATGATCTAATTTAAAGAAACAGATGGGTTTGGTTTCTTGGACAGGGTTGAAATCAAGCCAAGAGTAGGCCTTAATCTAGAATAGTTAATTGTGGCTTAAAAATGGCTCTCTGAAACACATATTAAGTTACAGAATATTAACATCCCTTTCGAAAGGGAACTTCAACTCTGCATTCATAGCGCATTGGGGAACGAAATATCCACGCCACCATGCTGAAGGAGAGTGCCATGCCGAGACGGCTAGACAAGCGTCAAGTAGTTTTCGAGAGAAACTCCTGGAAGCAACTTCACCTTCGGGTCACGTAAGGCTGTCAGTGACAGCATTTCCCTACGGCCAACAGCCTAAGCTAAGCCTCAAAGAGGCCTTACTGCAGAAAGCCTAACCAAGGACTGCTCCAGGCTTCTGGGACCAACGTTCCTAAGAAAGAGGTCCCTTCAAGGGAATGTGGCTAGGGAACAAACGGGAACCCCTGGCCAGTCACTGCAAAAGGCCACCAGGAGAGGCCGACCTAATCTGACAACTGGACAAACTCAGTCTTGGCCAACCCTGTCTGTAAACATAATCTCCACAATGCATTCTTCATAGAAGATAGCAAGTAAGAGCGACTGCAAACCTGAGAGTAAACAACTCAAACCAACTCGTGAAGACGGGCATCCTGGAGAGCAGAACTCAGCTGAATGCTCTGAACCCTCGTATTGAGAGGTGTATACTCTGCTCAAGCCTAGGATCTACTCAGCACCTGATATTCGCACTGAGGAGGCCTGTGATCTGAGGAAACCCTGATACAGGGGAGCACAAACCAGCCTGGGGGCTGTACACACAAAATAGTGTGTAAAAATCTTGTCTCAACTCATGAACTCAATCTCAAGTCTCGTCTCGTCTCGTGAGCTACCCGTCTCGTCACACCCCTATATATATATATATATATATATATATATATATATATATATATATATATATATGTAGGGCCAAGGCTTAGAACCCAAAGCAACTGAATGCTTTGTAAGTGCATGCCATCCTATGAAAGGATAAATGTCTTCACTAACAGACCTGTAGATCTGTACTGAACCCTAGAGAACGGAGGCTAAAAGCTAGCACAAAGAGCTCAAACTTGAATATAGTTTCAAGGGGCTCAGAGAAAACATGATCATAGCATGATTAAAGTTCTAAAAAGTGGGGCCAAGCAAGCACTGCATAACTTATCTACGCAAAGATAAGGGCCTACCATCTGAGAAAACAGCACCAGGGAGGCTAATGACAGCCTACAACCTTAGATGTTAAACTTAGCCATAGCACCTACACACTAACCAAGGGGAAAATGGGCATACGGCCTAACAACTCCCTCGAGAAGAGGCCAGAACTAGGAACTATGCAACCAACAAGGGATAGTAAATAAAAGGGTGATTAAAAACAAACACCTAACCTAGCTCTAGCCTAGGCCACTAAGCTATGGCCTAGTGGGCCATACGCTAAGCAAAGCCTGGGCTTCACTTTAAGTCCTCTTCAATGAGGAAAAAAGTGAAGCATTACAAGCCAAAAAGTGCCGGGCGGCCAATTAAGGCCGACCTACACATAAAATAACTGAAGTGATGAGTGCTAACTCAAACCATACTAAAACACTTAGCTGAGAAGCTACTCTAAACACAGGAGGCTAAATTTTGCGGCCTCCATGCAAAAACCTAGCCACCCTAATAACTTCAGTTATGCCCAAAAACCCATTTTTCTGACTACATGCTCAGGAAAACTATACAGGAAAAACAAGGTCTACACATTTAGAACATAAATATAGACCCAGCTTACCTTCCTGTGGCTCGAAGAATGAACACTTTTCCTCCTTATTCATAAAGAAGGATTAATCTAATGTCCTTTTAAGCCTAAAAGAGCTTTTTCACTCTCAAGCCAGAAGGCGGGCCTTCAGAAAAATATTCATCATGGGCCCAACCGTCAGCCTGACTGTTAAAAGTGCCTGAGCATGAAGTTTTTAAAATCTGTAAAACTCTCCGGGAGGAGGAGGAAGAAGAAAGAGCGAGGGCAAAACAATCGCCCTTGAGAGAGAGGGGACCAATCACCAGCGTTGCTGGCGCCTATGCTCGATCACCTCCCTCAGATCCTGCTTCTTCCTCTTTGGGTCCCGCTGCTTCTGCGACTTACTCCGCGGGGGAGGAGGCGCACGAGTGGTGACACTGGACCTCTGAGCCCATCTCTGAGCCTCAGCTCGAGACGGGCCCGGACCTCTCGGCTGTTTGGGCTCAGATTCGAATATGAGCGGTATGCATGATCTAAATGCAGCGGAGCGCGCCTTCGCCTCCCTGAAGTTTTCAACCACCGCCTCGACGGAGGTACCGAAAAGTTCAGTAGGCGAAACCGGGGCATCGAGGAGAAATTTTTTCTCTTTCTCCCCAATGTCTGCACAGTTCAGCCACAGATGCCGCTCCGTGGCCACCATAGCTGCCATAGATTGGCCGATCAAGGTGGCAGTTTGCTTGGTGGCCCGGAGAGCGAGATCTGTGGTGTGGCGCAGCTCCTGCAGAGCTTCAGGGGACAATCCTTGCCCCTGATCCAGATCCTTGAACAGGTCAGCCTGGTATGCTTACTGCACTGACATTGTGTGCAATGCCGCGCCAGCCTGACCTGCAGCAGTGTATGCCCTGCCATTTAAACGTAATGTCACTTTCAACGGTTTAGATGGCAGGACGGGAGCTTTCAGTGTCGGTGCACTACCTGTGGAGAGATAGTTTGCAAACGTCTCGTCAATAGGGGGCATCGACACGTACCCATGCTGGCTAAACCCCTTAACATCAGCAAAGTTCGCCCGCTGCTGCTGATGGATACGAGCTGAGTATGGGTTCTTCCATGCCCTCTCGACCTCAACGTGCAGGTCGGGAAGGAATGGAAGGCTCACCGGAGTTGAGATTATGATTGGAAAGAAACCGTTCGTCAAGCCTGCCGTGCACGGTCTCTTTCCTAACGCGCTCCCAGGGCAGCTGCAGCCTGCCCGAAGCACGTTCCATCACCTCCAATAACTCTGCATACGCTGGGCATCTCCTGCTCTCTAGGGCTTGCAGCCAGAAGAGCACTTGCTCCTGGATCCGATGACATCAAAGACAAGACGTCATCGTCATCCAGGAGCGCATCCTCGTCAGCTGCCGCAGTTTGAGACAGATTTATGCCCCTCTCAAACTCCGTGGCGAGCTCCACCTGTGAACCCCATGATCTCAGCCGCCGCTCTGCCTCAGCACGAGCGGGGCCATAACCACCAGGCACAGATGCCAACGCCTCTTCCCTCGAGAAGAGGGCCAGACGAGAACGGATCACAGTTAACGCAGACAGCGTCCTCAAGCACTGTCCACGCATGCTTCTCGCCCAAACAGAAAACGCACAGGTTGTGTGTATCATCAGGTGTCAGAAACCTCGGACACGGATTGGCACACTTCCTGAAACGTTTGTCAGACATGATAACAGAGTGATTCCTTACAGGATTGAAAACAATGGCAAAGACATAAAAGTCCCGAAAGACGAGAAGATTCTGACTGTTTCCCTAGGCGCTCCTTTTATACTTCCGGGTTCATGCCTTGATACATCATAGGCTGTCGCCGGCCAATAGGATTGGAGTGGTGTGATTCTTTGGCTTTCAGACATCAGTCACCTGTGACGTTCCCCCAATGCGCTATGAAAGGGAACTGGTGTTGTAAGTCAAATAATGCAAATCTCAATTTGCTGTTTTGTAATCAAGAAGACAGGTAACAGACAGTCATTCAAAAAGTCATTCAAAGCAAAGAGAAGGCCAAAGACATATTTAAGGAGCTACACAGTAGCTCAATAGGTGCCCAGTGTGGAGTTCATAAAACTCTTGATGCCATAAACAAGAGGTTTTATTGGCCAGGAATGTCTGTGGACATTAAAAAAAATGGGTAAGTGCAATGGCATGAATTTTCATTCATGTGTTCATAGATTTCATTAACTATCAAAAGTCCAAAAATATTTTAGGTAACACACTGTGAAGTTTGCTAGAAGAAAAAGACTTCTCTTAAGACACAAACTGAATACACCCCTATTGTGGTAAGTAATGTTTTTTGAAAGAAAATTATTCTTAACTTGTAGCAACTATGCATCTTGAACATGTGGATGTTTATCAGGTGGCAGAGCCATGGAAGGTAGTGGGAATGGATTTAGTGGGAAAACTACAAAAGATGGCTACCAATACATATGTGTTATGGTAGATTATTTTACAAAGTGGTCTGAGGCTTTCACACTAAAATCCAAAAGGGCAGAGGAGGTAACAAACTGCATTGTCCAGCTCTTTTACAAATGTGGTGCTCCTTAAGGCAGGAACACACCAAGCCGACGGTCGGCCGTCGGGCAGTTTTTGTTCGTCGGCCGACTAAGTTTTCTCAGTGTGTTTCGCACTGTCGGCTGAAGTTGGTCCTTGTCTGCTTTTTTTTCGGCCGAAATTTTGAATCGGCGTCGGAGCTCGTCGGTCTGTCGGGCCATCTGATCATTCTGATTGGCTGTTCAGATACTGCCACCTGCTGGTACGGAAAGGCATTTCATCTCACGCAGGCGCAGAACGGACGTGCTGCTTGGCCGTCGGCTGTTTAGCGTTGGTTTGGTGTGTCAGAGAAACTTTGGACACAGACGCTGCCTACGTGAGCCAACCCCGCAGTCTGCTTTCGTCACCACTAGTTCGTCGGCATCGGCTTGGTGTGTTCTGGCCTTTAAAGGATTTTAAAGGACTAAGGCACTGAATTTGTCAACAAGGTTGGTTTTATACCTTTTTGTCTATTCTATTGTAATACTTGTGATGCTTGCATAGTTGTTGGAGTATAATAAACATAATTGTTCTTCTTGCTCTACTAAAAATGAGATGTGTTATACAGATACATCTGGGCGTGTGCGAAATGCTTGGCATCAAGCGGAGTTTGTGCTCCATACCATCCCCAAACAAATGGATTGGTGGAGAGACTTAATGGAACAATTCAGAAGTAAGAAACATGCACTTATTGTTTAATTGTACTATACAAACATGTGTATTACTGGTAGGTGAACCATGTTTCTTTTCTCTCTTTTCTGTTACAGAACATTGAGCAAGCTTGTTGAACAAAGGCCAAATACATGGTCTGATTATTTGGATGCAGCAAAGTGTGGTCTGCGAACCAAAAAAACAGTTGACCACAAACTTCTCCTTTTACTTTTTACTTTTTGAATCCATCAACCTGCAGGACAGGATTTACAAATTTGTTAAGGACAACATGGCATGGGTTCAAACTAAAAAAAAAAAAAAAAAAAACTACAACAAGAAAAGCCCAGTGTCATGCAGGTTGGGGACAGAGTAATCAGGCAAAACATCAGAAGCCAGCAGAAAAAGGGTGGAAAACTAGATCCAGTTTGGGTTGGCCCATTCACTGTAACAAAGGTAAATGGGAAAAGCATTGACCTTCTAGATGACAATAGAAAAATATACAATGTAATATACATTCAGCCACTGCCCAGTCCCTTTCTCTTCAAACACTCTTCACAGCCATCCATCTAGTTACTCTGCCAATTACACAACTTTTCCACCACCATTTAACAGTTCCCGCTGATTTTCATGACTCATCCTCATCAGATTACCTATACTGTAACCCAAAGACACTACTCTTGTCCTCAAGTGCCTGCTGCCCTACCTGCCTCCCAACCTACAGTCTCCAGCCTGCTGCCTCCTACACTGCTGCATCCAGTGCTGCCTCCCAGCTTGCTGCCTCCCACACTGTTGCATCTAGTGCTGCCTCCAAGCCTGCTGCCTCCCACACTGCTGCATCCAGTGCTACCTCCCACACTGCTGCATCCAGTGCTGCCTCCCAGCTTGCTGCCTCCCACACTGTTGCATCTAGTGCTGCCTCCAAGCCTGCTGCCTCCCACACTGCTGCATCCAGTGCTTCCTCCAAGCCTGCTGCCTCCCACACTGCTGCATCCAAGCCTGCTGCCTCCCACACTGGTGCATCCAGTACTGCCTCCAGCCCTGCAGCCTCCAACCCTGCTGCCTCCCACACTGTTGCATCTAGTGCTGCCTCCAAGCCTGCTGCCTCCCACACTGCTGCATCCAGTGCTACCTCCCACACTGCTGCATCCAGTGCTGCCTCCCAGCTTGCTGCCTCCCACACTGTTGCATCTAGTGCTGCCTCCAAGCCTGCTGCCTCCCACACTGCTGCATCCAGTGCTTCCTCCAAGCCTGCTGCCTCCCACACTGCTGCATCCAAGCCTGCTGCCTCCCACACTGGTGCATCCAGTACTGCCTCCAGCCCTGCAGCCTCCAACCCTGCTGCCTCCCACACTGTTGCATCCAGTGCTGCATCCAAGTCTGCCGCCTCCCACACTGGTGCATCCAGTGCTGCCTCCAACCCTGCTGCCTCCCACACTGCAGCATCCAGTGCTGCCTCCATGCCTGCTGCCTTCCACACTGCTGCATCCAGTGCTGCCTCCCACACTGCAGCATCCAGTGCTGCCTCCAAGCCTGCTGCCTCCCACACTGCTGCTTCCTGTGCTGCCTCCCTCACTGGTGCATCCAGTGCTGCCTCCAAGCCTGCTGCCTCCCACACTGGTGAATCCAGTGCTGACTCCAAGCCTGCTGCCTCCCAGACTGCTGCATCCAGTGCTGCCTCCAAGCCTGCTGCCTCCCACACTGCTGCATCCCACAATTATACATCCAATGCTGTTTCATTAAATGAAAATTGAGCATTAGTTCTCATTAGTTATTTGTGTACACTCAGAGTAAAAACAAAATGTTGTGTTTTTTGCAAAATAAACTAACATGATGCGTGAGCAGTCATCTCCCTCTGAACAAAGTCCAATCTGATAGTTCTCAGAAAATGAACTGTAACTTAGTGAATACTAATCACAAAAAAATTAGACTTATGTCTAAAGAAACACTGAAATGTCAGGTTTTAAATCATGTAAGTCAAATCGAAAACAAAAATTCTCTGTTTATGTAATCTGAATGAAAATAGAGACATGTCAGACGTCCGTGAGTCAGCTCATTATCCACTAATTCGGCCACGCCCACGGAGTGAGCGCCCTATTCAGACGCAAATTATGAGGCAATACATGTATACATCGTCGCAATCGTGTATTATCTTCAAAAGTGTCTATCTGCATGTTATAGCCAGGGTTAGCGATCTCTGCAAGCCTCTGTTAGTTCCTGGAATGTCACATGGTATGCCACATGTCACATGGTAGTCATTTGTGAACTAAATGTGCACAGAGCACCCTCTGGCTGCAAGTATGAATTGAAAATACAGTATCCAGCGCTCATAGTGATGACAATAAATATTGAATAAATATTACTCCTCTGTATAGAAGACTGACATAAATATATGAGAATCCATCAATATTTCTCCAAATGTGCATGTTTTTAAGCTAAAAGCCCTGATTGATGTTGTTTTGTCAAAGGTAACGACTCCGTTTTTCATATTCATAACTCCTGACGCATAGGCTATTAACAAATTATGGTCATTATAAGAGTAAAACAGAGGTCATATTGTGAAGCTTCAGTCTTAGATCTTTTTAATGATGTATAGTTTGTCAACTGCACATATATAGGCTATATAATATAACAAATATAATAGCCTATATGAAATGCCATAGAGGTAACATGAATGTTCAGATTCTTTGCATAACAGAAATACATTATATTTTAAAGTATATTAAAATAGAAAACCATTATTTGGTTAGAGACTTGAAACTTCTTTTAAAAACATTATAATAGTAATGCATCCAATCTTTTGACTGGTACTGTAATTTAAACTATAATAGGCCTATACAAAATTGTCTTCACATGTGCAATAATACGTGCATGCATGAGATCACAAAAATCTTTTTTTTTTTTTTTGTCAAGAGTGGACATTATACTTACGTCAATACAGCTAATATGATCCTGTTATCAGAGGGTTTTTTCACATAGCCTACCTGACTAAAAGGGCTCATTATGTGGGTCATTATGTGGGTCTTTGTCTTCTCAGGTGTGAATCACAGCATTATTCATGAAGATTCACACCTCCACGCATAATGTGTTTCTTGACAAAAAGTGTCTTACAAAATTTAAATCAATATATTGTTTTATATGAACGAGTAGGCAGGATAATTTTAGATCAATTTGAAGCAAAAACTGTCTAGTCTACAACCTCCAAAACACATATTTAATATTTATTTTGTGGCCTTATTTCAGTGACTAAAGTTATTTGTTTTTTCAATAACCATGCATAAATGTTATTCCTTCAAAAATACAAACATGTACATACATGTTCCTCACATATTATGGTAGCCTAGTTCATGCTGAATACAGTGTAATGACACTTTTTTCCATTAAAATGTTTATGAACAACTGAAAAAAGCACAAATGTCAGGGCATATCAAAACTTCTCCAGGGCCCCAAAAATCTAGACCAAAAAAAGACCATGCTAATCCTGAAAAACAACCATAAAAGTTTATGTCCTTGAGATTGTGTTATTCTAATTACCTATACCTGTATAATATAGATGGATCCACAGTAGGAATGTAACAATATCAAAATCTCAAGATACGGTAATACCTCGATATAAAGTCCACGATATGATATTAAAAAAAAGAAAGAAAAAAAAAGAAATGAAGACTTGGAAAAAAGTGCCATAAGTGTTAAACAATGATTGAACATTACAATGATGTACAAATTAACCATGTCATATCCTGTCCTCTTTTCTTTATCCTCTAATCATAAATCTAATCGAAATGACCTAAAACTCCCTTTATAAAATGAAATAATTGCACCAGATGGACCTTGACAAAGGTAACATCTGTTATTTTTTCTAACATTCTTAAGAGTTGTATATTGTTAACATTAGTTAATGCACTGTGAAGTAAAATGAACAAACTATGAACAACAGCTGTATTTTTATTAATTAAGGTTAACAAAGATTAACAAATACAGAAACAAATGTATTGCTCTATCTCTCTGCATTGATATCTGACGTATATGAGTAGAGTGAGGGCTTTTCAGTGCATTCATTGCTATAATATTCACGAGGTGAGACGTCTCTATCAAAGGAGACACTCCTCGCACTTCGTCCCCACCCATCACACCAGAACCATTTTCGGAACCGGGCTGAAAAATACTACAACAAGGCAAAAACTTCTTTTGCCTGGAAGATGTACTGTTTTATACAGTCATGTGACCACGATAATATCAAGACAATTTTGCTATCACAATATACCACGATATTGATAATATCATTGCATCCCTAATCCACAGGCATATTTTCTGGGGACTGTAAATGAGGGCAAAAACAATTGGACACTGCTGGTTTGTTTCATACGGAAGCCCTGAACCGCATGGTGAAAAAAAAAAAAAAAAAAACTTGGTGGGGAGGGGAAAAAAACGAAAACTATTTCAACATATTAAGTCGTTATTTCAAGATATTAAGTTGTTATTTCGACATAAGCCGTTATTACAACATAATATCTCGTTATTTCGACATAAGTCATTATCACGACATAATATCTCATTATTTCAAGATATTAAATCGTTATTTCAACAAAAGTCGTTATTTCAACATAATATCTCGTTATTTCAACATAATAAGTCATTATTGTATATCAAGTATGATAAAGGACGCGCACTCATCAACGTCTTCAGTGGCACAACAGTAACGCGTTGAATTGCAACACCAGCTTTTACTGCGATCGAGGTTAAATTTGTGTAGCCCATAAATTCTCATAAATACCCTATAGGCGTTTATTCTATGTAGTTTTCATAACACTGGATATTCTACTAATTCATACTTTCTACTAATCCATACTTCTAATTCGTGGCCTAATAATTAATTTATTTAGCAATTACATAGCCATAGAGTTTTATGCTAATTGCCAGTATTGCTCTTTCAGCCAGCTTCATAGTTTATCTGTTAACTTTTCACAAGCCTATAATGGAGTTATAGGAGTTTATTTACAATAAGAGCAAATAGCATCCCTTGTTGACAAACACTCTTTACAGTAGCTCCAATGTCTGGTTGGGCCACTTAAGCTTAAAAAGGGACAGATGTAATTCAATGTCTTCAGTGGTGCAACATAAGTGCGTTGTGCTTGCGATTTTGGCTTTTACCGCGATCGCTGGGGTCAAATTACCATTTTGCCGAGCTCGCCCAATAATTAGAGCTCACTCCTATTTTCTCATCACATACATTTTCAATAAAATGAAAATAATGTTCAAAAAGTGGAAATAAAATGTGAACAAGTGTTTAATAATATTAAAAGTGTTTATTGGGAAGGGTTGGTGGAAGGTGGAGGGGTTTTATTCTCCCAATAAGGCAGCATCCCTTTAATATTTTTAATAAATATAATCACACTCTATGGTATTACTGCATCCTGTTAATGTACAAAAATACTGAGGTGCAAATAGTATCTACCAATACAATGTACAGCATTAATATTTACACTATATTTATTTACTATTTACATTACTAATTACTATTTACACTTCTTGCAAAGAACTGCAACTTTTACAAATAGAATATACCGCTATTTTCACTTAGTGTAAATAGCATATTGTGAAAATGCTGCTATTGTCACTTAGTATAAATAGGATGTATCGCTGTTTTCACCAGAGGTGTAAAGTACTTGAGTAATTTTACTTGATTACTGTACTTAAGTATTATTTTTGGGGATTTTTACTTTACTTGAGTACATTTAAAAATCAGTACTTTTACTTTTACTTGATTACATTTTTTGAGAAAAAAGAGTACTTTTTACTCCTTACAATTTTATTTACAGTCAAAAAGTACTTATTTTTTGGAGATCACTTCATTCTATTTTCTTTTGCTATTACCAAACCAATTGAATTGCGCTGATGACCAGTTTAATTTAATGGTTATTTATTCAATGAGATTCATTTTCACATTCCATGAAATTGGTCAGACATGTTCATTGGTCCTTTGGAAGTGACGTCATGTTGCATCAATTACCACAATGCACAGCACCTTGACCTCAAAGAATATACACTAACAAGAAGCAACACTCAACAGAATGTTCCATTGCAACACCTGCGCCAGCAGCGGCCTTGTATTTCCGCCATTTTGGGGTGAAGGCGACTTGGCAGTCCACTAGTTTCTATGGCAAAATCAGCTGCTTTGTTAAAAAAAGTCAGTTTGGGTTAAAACTCTTTAAAAGATCTAGTATTAGTATTAGACTTATAAACACTGAATTAATACCAACATATGAAATTGAAATTATGATATGCATCAGAAAAATTGGGAATGTTGGACAATAAATATATGAAAATAACAGCTTGATTTTGCAGTGTTGTCTAATGTCCATTGAAGCAAAAGTGTCCAAAAGTGGGAATTATGCGATAATGGACACAGCAGATCATAAGATCATTATGTTTGTAGCGTGATCCATTAAAACGTACAATATAGCTTATTTCAGTTCAGATCTAGATATTATTATTATTACTCCACTAGGTCTGAAATATATTGTTCGCTGCAAACATGATGATCTTAAATTAATTAATTATTAATTTACTATTAATAAATGTGTAAAGTTTCATAAAATGAAAATGCTCAATAAAGTAGGCTAACTACGTTACCTCAGATGGATGAATGGTTGGATTCCACAACTGGTAAAATAAAACGTATATAAGACAATACAACATTTACTGTAGGAGCCATACAATTTACTGGTGACTTAATTTAAAAAACTGTTCTATTGCGCTTCTGATTTGGCAGTGAAATTCACCGATTTGGGGTGCATAAGATGTGAAGGATTCAATGGTCCAGTTAGTATTTTCACCCCATAATGGTGGCCGCGCTACCGGAGTGCCATCTAGTGACTGTTGCCTAAAAAGTATCAGAGTGTCGCCTCTTGGGTTCTAAGCTCTTTGTTGACCTGGAAATTACAGTGGGTACGGAAAGTATTCAGACCCCCTTAAATTTTTCACTCTTTGTTATATTGCAGCCATTTGCTAAAATCATTTAAGTTCATTTTTTTCCTCATTAATGTACACACAGCACCCCATATTGACAGAAAAACACAGAATTGTTGACATTTTTGCAGATTTATTAAAAAAGAAAAACTGAAATATCACATGGTCCTAAGTATTCAGACCCTTTGCTGTGACACTCATATATTTAACTCAGGTGCTGTCCATTTCTTCTGATCATCCTTGAGATGGTTCTACACCTTCATTTGAGTCCAGCTGTGTTTGATTATACTGATTGGACTTGATTAGGAAAGCCACACACCTGTCTATATAAGACCTTACAGCTCACAGTGCATGTCAGAGCAAATGAGAATCATGAGGTCAAAGGAACTGCCTGAAGAGCTCAGAGACAGAATTGTGGCAAGGCACAGATCTGGCCAAGGTTACAAAAAAATTTCTGCTGCACTTAAGGTTCCTAAGAGCACAACGGCCTCCATAATCCTTAAATAGAAGACGTTTGGGACGACCAGAACCCTTCCTAGAGCTGGCCGTCCGGCCAAACTGAACTATTGGGGGAGAAGAGCCTTGGTGAGAGAGGTAAAGAAGAACCCAAAGATCACTGTGGCTGAGCTCCAGAGATGCAGTCGGGAGAAAGTTGTAGAAAGTCAACCATCACTGCAGCCCTCCACCAGTCGGGGCTTTATGGCAGAGTGGCCTGACGAAAGCCTCTCCTCAGTGCAAGACACATGAAAGCCTGCATAGAGTTTGCCAAGATGGTGAGAAATAAGATTCTCTGGTCTGATGAGACCAAGATAGAACTTTTTGGCCTTAATTCTAAGCGGTATGTGTGGAGAAAACCAGGCACTGCTCATCACCTGTCCAATACAGTCCCAACAGTGAAGCATGGTGGTGGCAGCATCATGCTGTGGGGGTGTTTTTCAGCTGCAGGGACAGGACGACTGGTTGCAATTGAGGGAAAGATGAATGCGGCCAAGTACAGGGATATCCTGAATGAAAACCTTCTCCAGAGTGCTCAGGACCTCAGACTGGGCCGAAGGCTTACCTTCCAACAAGACAATGACCCTAAGCACACAGCTAAAATAATGAAGGAGTGGCTTCACAACAACTCTGTGACTGTTCTTGAATGGCCCAGCCAGAGCCCTGACTTAAACCCAATTGAGCATCTCTGGAGAGACCTAAAAATGGCTGTCCACCAACGTTTACCATCCAACCTGACAGAACTGGAGAGGATCTGCAAGGAGGAATGGCAGAGGATCCCCAAATCCAGGTGTGAAAAACTTGTTGCATCTTTCCCAAAACGACTCATGGCTGTATTAGATCAAAAGGGTGCTTCTACGAAATACTGAGCAAACGGCCTGGATACTTAGGACCATGTGATATTTCAGTTTTTCTTTTTTAATAAATCTGCAAAAATGTAAACAATTCTGTGTTTTTCTGTCAAAATGGGGTGCTGTGTGAACATTAATGAGGAAAAAAATGAACTTAAATGATTTTAGCAAATGGCTTCAATATAACAAAGAGTGAAAAATTTAAGGGGGTCTGAATACTTTCCGTACCCACTGTATAACAGTCAGTGGAAGAAAATGGAGGAAGTCAAAAATCAGCCACAGAATCAAGAGCACCCATGGCCAACAGTTCATCTGATGATGAAGATTTTTTCGCTTCTTTGAAACAGAAAACACATGAAGCCAGCAAAGAGTTGGATGGATATCTGGCCTGTGTTTCAGACACCAGTGTTTCAGGCACTGCAGGATTGATTTTTAGCCCCAAAAGAGCTAGGCCTGACACTCACAATTTTGAAAATCAACTTCTGCTTAAGTTAAATCCGAGGTTTTGCAACTTTGAGTAGCATGTTGCATACTGGCATTGGGTAGTAGTCTTATAGTTTGATAATTAAATACAATTAAACACAAACAGTTCTAAAGGAGGATAAAACTTTGTATGTGGTTCATTCACTTCATGTTTTTAGAGATTAAAAGCTTAAACAAGAATCTCTAGTTTTCATTCTTGCTGTTACTTTTACTTTTTTAATACTCAAGTACAATTTTAATGTAGTACTTTTTTACTTTTACTCGAGTATGATTCTGGACAGATACTTTTACTTTTAATTGAGTAAAATTTTCACTCAGTACTTGTACTTTCACTTGAGTAACATTTTTGAGTACTTTTTACACCTCTGGTTTTCACTTAGTGTAAATAGCATCTACAGTAGGGGTGTCAAACTCATTTTAGTTTGAGGGCCGGATTGAAAAAAAAAAAAAAAAAAAAAAAAAACATATGCGGGCTGAATTACCTTTTTCTTATAATAACCTTAGTGCGCTGATAGTTGCATTAATATTAACCATATAAACAACAAATTAATTTTCAAGAAAACTGTATTTGTTTTTACAGCGAAAAGATTACTAGATTTTTAAAATAATTCTTTATTTAATATTTTTTATTAGCACCTATTTTGATTTTTCATGGCCAATTTCAATTTTTTTATTAGAAGCAAATCGTCCGATTCTGATACTGGTTGCAGATTTTTTTAAAGCAAATTTATTTGTTGTTTATTTTTTCACAGGCCAAACTTGATATTAGAGGCAAACACTGCATTTTTATCATAATTCAAACAAAGACGTTATGCACTTGAGCATGAGCAGTTGTTTTTAATTTAAATTAATGAATGATTTCAAGATTAACAGCAAAAACTAGGTCTGGTCTGACGTGAAATTATGCTACATAACAAAACAAAATCAGCAGACGGACTGAATGAAAATGGAACAGCAGCGATACAGTGTTTCCATGGTTACCGCTATACACAAACAAAGCAGCGCTTTTCGATAAATATAGGCTAATACCAAAGACTATAGAATAACACAAGACGTGTCACTCGTATTGCTTTGAATGGGATAAAGTGTAACGCGCAATATTGCGGAATAAGTCCCACCTTCTAAATAAGAGCCAATCGCCGACTGGTAAAGTCATCGCGTCACTTCAGCGGCCGTTAGAATCACCGGTTTCTATAGAAACAGTCAGACACGCGCCTCCGAAGAGACGTGCATTTAGGTCTGCGCATGCGCATTAGCTTGATCCAGCCTGAAAAATAGTTTTTTTTGTCATGATTCGAGCGTTTAGAAACTAAATTTATGAGCCGGTTGTTGTTAGATTTCATTGGTGATTTCAAATATTAAATTTAATCGTAAGGTTGGAGAATTTGATGTTTCCCCATTCAAAGAGATTGCATGATGCCCAGGATGCCCAAGAGGCGTTTCAAAGATGGCCGCCGAGTGAAATGACTTGTCTTAAAGGGACTTTGCTAATACTACTACTTTATACGGAGATAAGAGGAAAAGCCATCACAACTTGTCTGCAGACAGTTCCCTTAAGAGATACATTCATATCAATCCCAGTGTAATATTTATATTATTCTTTCTATTTTTCGCGAACAGTGAGCTTGTGCATGGTGCAGTATTTTCTCTGCTGGTGCGTCTGTTCTCTTTGTGTCCGTGTTTGGCGTGTGCCTGTGTTAAAGTCCTGTTTACAGACTTCGTAAATACACAAATTAAATTTTGGTAAATTATTATAAGGCAGTTTGTTTGCAAGCCCGGAATAAAGAAAAGAAAAGGTTTTTGGCCCCTGGACTAGTGCATCTCTATGTTTTATTATAGTTCAAATCAGATTGGACACCGGGCCGTAAGTTTGACACCCCTGATATACAGCTATTTGCACAGTAATTTATTTACTATGGGCTAATACATTTAACCTCAATAAAGGTTAGCCTGGAATGAATGCAAATTCCCATGATAAACCTCTGGGATTTTGGAGAACCAACTTGTAACAGTAGGTCAACATAACTAGTGCGTTCTTTAATTGATTCCCTGTCTTATTCTGCCAACTAGTGGCTAATATCGAAAGAGAACATGCTGCTAAGAACATGCACACTGATTCATAATGCTCTGAAGCAGTGTTTTTGAAATCGGCCATCACTAAATAAGTCGTTATTTTGTTTTTTTTGGCTCACCAAAAATATTCTTGTCACTTTATAATATTAATATTGAACCACTGTACTCACATGAACTGATTTAAATATGTTTTTAGTACCTTTACGGATCTTGAGAGAGGAAATGTCATTGCTCCCTATGAAGACCTCACAGAGCCATCAGATTTCAACTAAAATATCTTAATTTGTGTTCCGAAGATTAACGAAGGTCTTACGGGTGTGGAACGGCATGAGGGTTAGTAATAAATGACAGAATTTTCATTTTTGGGTGAACTAACCCTTTAAGTCAAGTCACCTTTATTTATATAGAGCTTTTTACCATGCAGATTCAAAACCGTGTTAACATGAAAACATTTGCTACACAGCAGCGCTAGAATAAAATCATGTCATTTAAGTAAGTTCATTGTGATAAAAGCTTCAAGTTTATAAGCGTTTTTCGGGGAAAAAAAAAATAAATTGATGAAAGCCTCGAACTAGGGTGACCAGATGAGATTGGCTGAATTTCGGGACCGGGGTGGGTGTCTGCGGTCTGGGGTGACGGGCTTCTATGATATTAGACTGCGTAGCCTATAATAAAAGATAATGAATTTCAAACCTGAACCAAACATATTTTTATTCAAAGTCATCAACAGTCTGTCATTAGTCTTTAGTCTGCCACAAAAAACAACATTAAAATCATGAACTCAAATGTCATTGTGAAAAGATAAAAAAACAATGACTGTTGTAAGTAACACTGTCCTCCTCCCGGCTGCAGCAACTTGCGCTCTCTTCATCAAGGCTTAAAACAAAAAGGGCATGCATATCTAAATTTGCGCCTAGCCGTCTAAAGTATTTTTTTAGAACTTAGAAAATAGATGCTGCAGCCAATGAGCAGTCGGCGGGGGCTTGTTGCAGGACGACTCAACCTCCGTAGACAGTTTATAATGTTTATCATACAAGAACTAGCCTACTCAAGATTTTGCTTTAGTATAATTTTCGGGACAGTTAGGGCCAGATTCGGGATTCGGGACAACAGTTTAGATTTCGGGACTGTCCCGAATTTTTCGGGACGTCTGGTCACCCTACCTCGAACACTTCAGAAAGCTTGGTTTCCTATCACTAATTTTAACGGCTTATTGATGCAGCTGCACTTCCTTAGACCACTCAGGCTAAGATTGAGCTAGGGGTCTTTGCACGCTCACGTGGCCATATCATGAAATAAAGTGTTCATACTGCTGTGAGGACCGACAGTCTGTTGCACGCTGCAGGGTTTGGAAGTGACCTCTACATATACGTGGGATTTAATATCAAAATGCATGGATTGATATAACATTTGCAAGGAACAGAAATATGCCAAGTAGTAATGCATTAATGTTAACTCAGACTAATAGTAGGCCTATAATAGAATATTAGCTTCAGAAGCTTTTGCTTGCTCAGTAGTGTCTGCATTAGAGCACCCTCACTAAATTTGGGGAAAATTGTGGATTCCAGAATGGGGCTTGCATTCACGTCTAAACCTTTTCTTTTAATCTACTAATTATTAAACAAAGCCTTGTTTGTTTTAAGAAGGGTGCTGCGCTGCCTGGATCCATCCACCATCATTGTACTAGAAATCCATTTATTTGTTTCCTACTAACGGGCTTTAAAGAGAAACCTCTAGTCAATGATCAGCTTTTCCCTTTTGCTCACAGTTTTCTCAGAGTTGCCAAGTTTTCCACACGCACAGATTAATCTGTCACATGACCTCACAATTTCCGATGTATCAAGTTATTTGCACCACCTCGTATTTCTAAAGCACTCTAAAACTGATAGGAACAAAAAATGAAGTCGTTTTAATCTCTGAATCTAACTCTGCTTTATCCTCTGTCATCTATGTTGGGCTACCTGAGGAGCCGTCCACAAGCTGGTCAGCAGGACACATTATTTGCCACAGAGGAGGGAAAGCCCATGTTCAGGGCCTGGTTTGCCTCCCATCTACGCCCTCTCTGCAATGCTACGGGCTTCCCCAGAGGTCCTTCATTCACTGTGCTATGTGCTGCTGCAACTGCAGCTTCCTCCAGTCCTGTCCCTACATTGAAGGCCATGGGGTGAAGGTCTTCAGCTGCTTATGAACGTTACTTTCGGCCGTTGCTCGAGGCAGAAAAGCAATGAGTGCTGCTCCCTGCTTGAAAATGAATATTATGGCTTTGATAGCTGTTGGGCCTATTTACATTTAATAGGTATGGGAGGCCGAATGGGACTAAACACATTGAAACACTTGCACGTTCATGTGAAACACTTGCGCATACATGTGAAATACTTGCGCATACATCTGAAACACTTGCACGTTCATGTGAAATACTTGCGCATACATGTGAAACACTTGCGCATACATGTAAAATACTTGCGCATACATGTGAAATACTTGCGCATACATGTGAAACACTTGCGCATACATGTGAAATACTTGCACGTTCATGTGAAATACTTGCGCATACATGTGAAACACTTGCACGTTCATGTGAAATACTTGCGCATACATGTAAAATACTTGCGCATACATGTGAAATACTTGCACGTTCATGTGAAATACTTGCGCATACATGTGAAATACTTGCGCATACATGTGAAACACTTGCGCATACATGTGAAACACTTGCGCTGACTAACATATATTTGGGCACATATATGAAACACGTGCGGTTACAGAAAGTCCTTGCATATACCCTGTAACTGCCCAAGTACTGTTGTGCCTGCACCTTCAAACATTCTCACGTGTGAGAGAGCAAAAACATTTTAGTGTGTCCGGAAGTCGTTTCATTGCAACCGGAAGCTTAGTTCATTTGGAAATTGAAGCACGGTTTATTGGAATCTAGCATGCAGTCATGGCAGATAGTAAGGCTGCTGCCGAGGCTGTAAATATTTTGCGAAATCTTCTTTGTTCTCTAGTCTTGATCAATACGATCGCTAATTCCGTAGATTCGAGTCCTTCGACCAGTCAGACTCAGATTGATTCAGAAATTGGGGCATTGTTTCGACCCACGCATAATGTGGACACTAGGAACACAAACCTCACACAGCACGTGACTTTACCGAGCACACCGGGATCAGAGAACCAGACGCCCCGTTTCATAGCAAGACGATACAGCAGCTGGAAACCCAACTCCAAAGGAAAGAGGTATGTACCGCATATTTATGTTTTTCATAGCCTATATTGTTGTTGTTTTTTTGTTGTTGTTATTTTTTTTGGCAGGATGATGCAACTTGATGAAAATGAACTTCATTATAGTTATAGTTTTATATAAGTGTAGTCACCATTAGTTTTGGAAGATTAGAATTCGCATTACCACAGTTTTACTATAAATTCCATGGTTAAACTATGATTACTGTTGCAAAATCATGGTTAACTTATGGTTACCATGAACTGTAATATGGTGCAACCACAATGCTGTAAATATTTACAGTACTAAAATATTTAACATTTCATTTAGACAATGTGGGTTAAAAGTTAAAATGGTGCATTTTATTTTCCACATAAAAGGGTATTAAATTTGATTATTTTCCCTAGCACTTACATTGAGCTAGTTATCATTAAAGGTGCCCTAGAATTAAAAATTGAATTTATATTGGCATAGTTAAATAACAAGAGTTCAGTACATGGAAAAGACAGTTTCAAACTCCATTGTTTCCTCCTTCTTATATAAATCTCATTTGTTTAAAAGACCTCCGGAGAACAGGCGAATCTCAACATAACACTGACTGTTACGTAAAAGTCGGGGTGTACGCCCCAATATTTGCATATGCCAGCCCATGATTGAGGCATTACACACGGGCAGTTAGTATTACACAAGGGCAGAACGTCTGGATGTGCACTGCTGAATAATCAGACTAGGTAAGCAAGCAAGGAAAACAGCGAAAAATGGCAGATGGAGCAATAATAACTGACATGATCCATGACCATGATAACATGATATTTTTAGTGATATTTGTGAATTGTCTTTCTAAATGTTTCGTTAGCATGTTGCTAATGTACTGTTAAATGTGGTTAAAGTTACCATCGTTTCTTATTGTATTCACGGGGACAAGAGCCGTCGCTATTTTCATTTTTAAACACTTGCAGTCTGTATAATTCATAAACACAACTTCATTCTTTATAAATCTCTCCAGCAGTGTAGTGTTAGCCGTTAGCCACAGAGCATAGCCTCAAACTCATTCAATATCAAATGTAAACACCCAAATAAATACAATACTCACATAATCCGACGCATACATTCAGTATGCATGACGAACACTTTGTAAAGATCCATTTTGAGGGTTATATTAGCTGTGTAAACTTTGTTTATGCTGTGATAGAGTCGAGAGCTCGGCTCGTTTCTAATTATGCCCCAAAATAGGCAGTTAAAAAAATTTATTTAAAAAAAATCTATGGGGTATTTTGAGCTGAAACTTCACAGACACATTCAGGGGACACCTTAGACTTATATTACATCTTTTAAAAAAAAGTTCTAGGGCACCTTTAAGAGAAAATCACATCACCTGTGTGTGTGCCCGCGCGCGTGCACATAAGATCTCTTAGTTACACAATTACCAACAACATCCTTTTCTTTGTGTCTTGACATTTTCTGCCAGACAAGAGTAGGGGTTACAGCAACTGATCGCATTTTTATGACATTTAACAATTTATTTCTCTTTTTTTCTTTCTTTTTTTTCAGGCCAAAACCACCGTATCATAGGGTTTATAATAAAGATATAATTCTTCTGACACCCCCCAAAGAAAACAATGTGGTCAAGCAGAGGACGAAGCAGAAGTTGTATGAAAAGGGCCACATAATAAGTGCTTTTGAGTTTGATAAAACGTGGGACTACAGAACAGTCATGAATAAAATGCATGAGGCATTCAAAGGGAAAATTCCATGTGGTGTGGGGTAAGTTGGTTTGTAATCATGCATATGCAGGTGTGTACAACTTTTTAAGGTTAGTTAAGGTTTGAAAATGCCAAGCTTGATCTCATGCTAAAACTGTTGTTTAGCCTCAAGTGTTTAACCAAATTTTATAAAACATTATCAAAGTTTTACTCTTGTGTTATTTTTGTCTGTCAGTCTGGAAATCCTCTTGCCTTGTGGCAACAAACTTGTTGCTCCTACATTCCATGAAGGCCAGAAGCTCGATGGCAATGTGATTCAGAAGGTTTTCAAACGAGCTTCTCTTTATCTGAGACCATCAGAGCCTCTTCAAGTAAGTACAAGCCATTAAACTGAATTAATTTAAATACATTTATTTTATTTACTTTGTAATTAAGTGTATTTCCAAAAGGTTAATAGTTTAATTTGTCCTACTTTTTGGCATTAAATACTGTAAATTTGACCACAGATGCGTGATGACGCTGTGTGTGCTTGGTGCGTGTCCACTGGCAAGGAGCAGAGTGAGCGTTTTCAATTAATTTCTTTAAAGTTGAGCGTGAAGTTCAGAAAAGCTTAAGCAAATTAAATTCACAGGATTCATTGACAGGGTATGAGAGCTGTGAGAAACACATGCTTTACTTCATGTTTACATTTGCAGTTTGCGGTCTCGTCCGGCGATAGGCCTATTTTCTGTACAAATGCTCTAAGGCATCATTTATGTTGTTTGGCATGCTGTGGGCTTATATAAAATATGAAATTCACTGATGGAAGGCTGCTTTCAATTTCAAATTCTCACATGCGCTTTTGGGCGGAGCGTTCACGCATGGGACTAGCGCTTAAATGAACTTGCTTCGTAAAAACGCAATTGATGCTAAATTTAAAATAGTAGGTAGAGATCGGGCTTGTTATAGAGCCTGTTGTTATGATAGGCCTGTATCTGCTGGCCAGGCTAGGACTAAGTTTGCGTATGGTGTATGTGAAGTTAAATCCCCATATGTATTTTAGTTTTGGCCTCCTCCTGAGGGAGTGGCCAGAATCTGTTTGCCCAAATTGTCCCCTTGCTTATGTAGGTGCAATCATGAGTTTAACAGCTAGGTTGTAGACTGTTTTGTTAAAAACCTGATACTGTTTCTCAGGTGGTAGGCCCTTATCTTTGAGCAGATAGTGTTGGCAATATATGTTTGCTAGGCCCCATTCTCTAGAACTTTCATGCTGTGAGAAAAATGTTCTCTTCCAAGCTACTTGATTTCTTTCAAGTTTGAGTTGACGATGCAGTTAGCTCCGTCCTCTAGGCTTGGAGCAGATTTGAGAATCTGTGGTAGGGATATATTTTTCTCCTTTTCTTAAAGCATGCATATCAGAGTTTCCTTTGAAGTTCTAGACGTTTGCCCTACATTTGTATGTGAGCTTAATATGCTGCCACAGGTTGACACCTGCTTATGTATAGTAGGCCCTTTTTGAGAAAAGCTTGGCCTCTATCTAAGTGTTTGGTGACCCCTTTAAGCCCCAGCTAGGAGAGTTTTTGGTGTCACTGAGTGCATCACCTGTTGGTTTGCATACTCAGGGTAGATAGATCACTTTCTGAATAAAGTGTGTATCTGTCAGCTCCCTTTTCAGTTATCTGTTATCAGCTATATTGCATATACGGTGATTGTAGGCTAGATTGTTCAGCCTCCTTCTAGTTAGAAGTGTTGTATTGGCTGTTTAATGGATATTAGTTGCTCACATACTGTTTTGTTTTTTAAACACTGCTTCAGGCCCTGCAGCATGTTTGTTTGAGGTGGTAGGCTTAATTAGCCTCCCTTAGACCATGTTGGTTGTGTTGGTTCCCTTTAGTCACAGAACTTAGGGTACTTTGCCTGTTTGGAAAGTGTAGCCTAGCACAGGTAGTAGTTAGCTTCCCATAGTTAGTGGGTTAGAGCTGGTTCCCTGTAGCTTGGTTCCCTGGAAAACTCACGAGCTGAAGCCACGTGTCATTGAATCGGCAGGCCCCTTCAGGCCTCCTTTTTAGTTTACATGTTGGCACAGATTGTGTTTTTTCTGTGCGGCTCAGGATGAGATGTCAGTAGTGAAACCTTACTGAGGTTTGGTTTAACCTATTGTTGCCTCTTTGAGTCGATGATTCTAGTTGAGCTAAGAGCCACCTAGAGTTTAGGTTGGATCTTGTGCTCCTGGAAACGGCCACGAGACTTACGCCATGTGTCCTGAAGGATGCTAAGCCTACGGGCTTCCTTTTTTGGATACACTGGCGTTTGTTTAGGTATATTTCTCTCTGAGAACTATTTTCTATACACATCGTTGGCCAGGGGCCCAAGTGGTAGATTCAACCCCCTCTTTTGCGGGTTGTTTACCAGGCTTGGGACCTAAACACTGCCATGAGCTGATGCCACGTGTCTGCTGAGGTTATAGGCCTTCCAGGCCTTCCTTAATACGTGTTGGCGTATGCTGTACTCCTCTTGCTTAAAGAGTAAAAGGTGCTTTTACTGAGTACACTGCTTGTTGGATTGTGTTGGGTGGATTATCATAAGAGCACTGTGCAGCTTTCTATTGCTGCCATGGAAGTTGTCTGTCTGCCGCTGGCTTAGACAGATGTTCAGAATGGCTTTACCAAAAACAGGCCACTTTCTGAAGTTTACTTCTGTTTTTATATATATATAAAACTGCTGTCATGTTGTAAGCCCCTCTCGGGCCTCCATGAGTTTGTGCTCTTAGCATAGTCTACCTGTTAGGTGAGCTCTGCGCTTCCCCTTGGGGTTTGTAATAGTGCTTAGCTCCCTAAGATGATTATGATGGTTAGGCCTTGATCAGGCCCCGTCTTAGGAGTCAGCCCCAGGCTGGTTTGTGCTCCCCTTTTCAGGGTTTTCAGCGCACAGCCTTCTCAGTGCGTTAATTAAGCACTGGGTAGATCCTAGGTCGAGCGGATTATCTCCCCTCGATATGAGGGTTCATAGCACTCAGCTGAGTTCTGCTCTCCAGGATGCCCGTCTCTACGCGTGGGTCTGAGCTGGTTTCTGCCTTTCTGTAGTCACTCTTACCTACTATCTTCCTGAAGAATGCGTTTTAGAGGCTCTTTATTCAGACAGGGTTGGCCTGAACTAAGTCTGTTCCCTGAGAAGACCAGGTCGGCCTCCCTGGTGGCAATGAGGGTGATCCCGCTCCCCCTCGAGAGTGACTGGCCGAGGTTCCCTTTGGTTCCTTGGCCACATTCCCTTAAAGGGACCACTTTTCTTACAAGAAAATTGGGTTCTAGATGCCTTAGCATTTTCTCTAGGCTCTATTTGTTAAAAGAGAAAGATAGAAGCCCTTGGGAAGTTCAGCTTGGGCTGTTGGCCAAAGGGAATGCTGTCACTGACAGCCTGGTGTGACCCGAGGGGGAGTTGCTGGGCAGTTTGTGAACTGCTTTGAGGCCTTTGCCTCAGCCATATTTTTGGCAGGCACTCCCCTCTAGCATGGCGGCGTGGGTATATCGTTCCCCAATGCGTTCTGGAAAACGCAGAGTGGAGTTCCCTTTCGAAAGGGAATGTCTCAGGTTACGTATGTAGCCATGGTTCCCTGAGAACAGGGAACAAGACTCTGCGTTTCCTTGCCATGCTTCAGGTTGCCTGCCTTCAGAACAGTCCCTCAAGACGATAAGATGGAGACTGTCTCTCCAGGCGCCCCCCCTTTATACTTCCGGGTCGCGCCGTATGACGTCATAGGCTGTCGCCGGCCAATAGGAATTGGAGTTGTTGGATAGTGCTTTCGACACCTGGGTCACGTGACGGTTACCCAATGCGTTCTGGCAAACGCAGAGTCTCGTTCCCTGTTCTCAGGGAACCATGGTTACATACGTAACCTGAGACGTTTGGTATATGTCAAACATATTTTTCATCCAGGTTCACAGGGCAATACATGGTCAAAAATAGGCAACTTGTTTATTTCATAGTCTTGAATTAGCTTTTGCCTTGGTATTACTTCCCAAATAAGAGACATAAGAATGCACAAAATCACACCAGTGTAAGTTACAAACAGATACATTTGTTCAGATTTATTTGTTGTTGCAGTGCTCTACAATGATAGAATGATACCTAAAAAGACAGTTTAAAGTCTCACAAGATATAAATGTTCACAAGGGCAAGTAACTGAAATGAATGTAGACTCATGTCAGTATAGTGCATTTACTGCTACTTGTTAGAGCATCCGACTCCCATGCCGGAGACCCGGGTTCGAGGCCTGCGCAGAGCGGGGCGAGTAGGACCTGGGTAGAGGGGTTACATTGGTGCCTTGACCCAGATGGGAGTGAGGTTTAGGGGGGTGAGTGTAACGGATGCCAGCTAGTTGTCGCTCTGCGAGTAAACCTCACTCCTCTGCATACAGCATAGGAGCATGACACAGAAGAGAAGATATTGTTGAATAAAGTCGCTTGTTTTGTTTTGCTTTTTGCACACAAAAAGTATTCATGTCACTTCATAAAATTAAGGTTGAACCACTGTAGTCACGTGGACTATATTAAAGGGCACCTATTATGCAAAATTCACTTTTACATGGTGTTTGACCATAAATGTGTGTTGGCAGTGTGTGAGCAAAACGAAGGAAAGGCGCCACTCAAAATTCCAAAATACGTTTATGTTTGCGCGAATCATTTTTTGACTGACTGTTTTGAGAACGAGGGTCAATTCAAAGCAGGTCTTGCTTCAAAGTTAATCCTCAAGTGTGGATCGTTGCCTACTGTTCGCGATCCAACGTCACCTCCAGAAGTAAGTGTATTTAATGTTTTTTGAGCAAATAGTCATTTCAGTCGATGTCAGCCAATTCAATAACAAATGCGTCTAAAGTTGTTGTCGTCGTCGTAGAATGTCTGTGTATATAATTTAAACCTTGTTTGTATAGTGTGTATCCACACGTATATATATATATTTTTAAAGATATTGTATTAAAAACTGTGTATGTTTACTTAGCAAACGTTATCACAGTATTTGTGTTTGTAGTTTCAAAAAATTGCGCGAACGTTATCACAGTGTGTGTGTGTGTGTTGCACATCCATAATTGCAAAGGGGACGCGATTAAAACTCTATAAGTACATAAATGTATCAAATAACCATTCAGAGACGTCCGGCTCCATTCTCAATTGTGTTTCTTCTGCCGGAGTCTCTTCATCATCTGGGTCTGATTCCGGTTCAAACATGTACGGCTGAATGCCATACAAAACAGCGGGTCTCTCACTCTCAGCCATTCTGCTTCTAACGACTGTTTATTGCCATAGGTATGCAAGTTACGCCCTCATCCAAAGGCAGGGCGGGGATATGCAACTCATTTATATTTAAGGTGGTACACACCAAAACAGCTCTTTTTAAAACAGGCCCCAAAAATGACATTTTCAAATGGTTATAATAAATTAACTGTGGGGTATTTTGTGCTGAAACTTCACAAATACATTCTGGGGACAACCAAGACCAATATTACATCTTGTAAAAAGGGGCATAATAGGTGCCCTTTAACAATGTCTTTACTACTTTTTTCCTGGACCTTGACAGTGGTGGTTAAATTGCTGTCTATGGAGTCAGACAGCTCTCGGATTTCATGAAAAATATCTTAATTTTCCGAAAATAAACAAAGGTCTTACGGGTGTGAAGTGACATGAGGATGAGTAATTAATGACAGAATTTTCAATTTTCATTGAACTAACCCTTTAAGACACTGACACAACACTGCATGATGGTCTTCTGGCTACAGAATTTCCCAAATGGCTGCTCTGCCACCTTCCCTTAAAGGGTCATGAAACCCCAAAACACTTTTTTTGAGATGTAAACAGATATGTATAGGCTGCACAACATTGAAAACACTAAAGGTACTCGTTAATGTTATTCATAAGTGAAAAATAGTTATTTTTGCATTTTTCAGAGCGATTTCTGTCTTCCGGTTTGAAAAGCTGAGTAAGAGCAACGTCACAAAATCTGACGTAATCATGTACTTTCGGCCCAGAGCAGAGGTTTGTGTGCATCTGGATTGTTTTGCTGTAATCTACCAGCACAAGTGGAAAATATGTTTGCGTGAGATCGCATTACAGCAGAGAATTCAAATGTCACAAAAGTGCGGCTCATTCACCTTTGCTCAGACAAAATGGAAAAGGTAGGTATATTTTGCGAATTAAATACTGCTGATTAGATGAGACATCTGTCAATCAAGACATACAGAAAATACAACAGGCTGTGGTAGTAGAAAGTCGTTTTGCATGTGCATGTGTAAATATCAGAGCTGTCTATTTAACTCAGTGTTTCTCAACCCTGGTCCTGGAGGACCCCCAACACTGCACATTTTGAAAGTCTCCTCTGTCTGACACACTAATTTCAGGTAGTGGAGTTTCTTCTAATGAGCTGATGAGTTGAATCAAGTGTGTTTAATTAGGGAGAAAGACAAAACCTGCAGTGCTGGGGGTCCTTCAGGACCAGGGTTGAGAAACACTGATTTAACTGGTTAATTTAGTGTGACTAATTATGGAGAAAAAAAAAAAAAAACTTGGGTAATACTTTACTTAAAGCCTTTATAATAATGCATTGGACCCACTTTATATTAAGTGGCCTTAACTACTATGTACTTACATTTAAATTAATCATTTGATACAATGCACTTATCGTGTACATACATGTTTTTACATTGTACTTATATTTTAAAAACACCTGCATGTAATTACATATGTAATTAATTTCTGTAATTACATTTATAATTACACTGTTGACCCATCCCTTAACCCTTACCACTACCCTTAAACCTATCCATACCACCAAAGCTTTCCCTAACCTTACCCGTACCCCACCTCAATAGCAGCAAAAGTGTTTTGCAATTCAATATGAACCCAATAAGTACATTGTACTTATTTTTTTATGTAAGTACATAGTAGTTAAGGCCACTTAATATAAAGTGGGACCAATGCGTTATATCTTTTCATTAATAATTGTAATCCAAGTTAAAATGCCTTATAATATCTGCAATTACTTGTTACTGTTACGGTGGTGGTAGCAGCAGAGATGAAGCAATAGCAGACTTCTACAAGACTGGGATATTTATTAAACGAAGGAGCAGGAACACAACCAAAACACACATAGCAAACAATAGAACAGACAAGGAGTGAAGGGAGTGAGTCCATTATAAAGGGAGTGCTGATGATGGAGTCCAGGTGCAGGTGATCCGTGGTGATTGGGAGATGACGAGAAAGTGAGTGCAGGTGTTGGAAACCAGGAGGATCATGGGATATGGAGTCCGGAGACAGAAGGGAACCGTGACAGTTACATCTGAAACTGGTTGTTTGTCATGTGTTTTTAATGCATTATACTTTCTAAAGGCGTAACATAAGTATTATAATATATTATAAATGTGGTTACAATTATTCATGGGGTCATACAATGCATTATAAGGTGTATTACAAAGCTTAATTAATGCATTAAAAATACTTTTATAATGCATTTTATACAGTATAATGGCTTTAAGTAAAGTGTTACCAAAACTTTTTATATTAAATCTGTTTAGCACTAATATCTGGTTGGGCCAGACAGCAAGTTTAGCTTTTATTGTGACTGAGTTCCAGTCTCCCATTTTTCTCCCTATAGTACCCATTGCTTATCAGTTCAAAGAGGCATTAAATTTTGAAAGAAAATGGAGAAAATATTTAAGAAATGTTAATAAAGTGCCTAACGTATACACAGAGGTGACAGAAAGCAATGGGATTGGGAAAGGACAGTGAGCCATGACCCAAATTTTCACTTTGACAGATAATTACATAGTGAATGTATTTAAACCTATTTAAATTTACTTTAATTTCACATTGCAAAATTAAAAGTGGTTAAAAACGCAGTACAGTTTTCCTCTTAATTTCTTAAGATGTGATGTTAGAATGCATTTAAAATCGATTCCAAAAGACTTGCATTTACTTGATATTTAAAATGTGATGTTTATTATCATTCTAGAACTACAGCAAATGTTTCAAGTCAAGTCACCTTAATTTATATCATCCAGCTCAGTTCAGTTCTCATACAACAGCAGTCAAGAACAATGATATTGCTGAATTTTAAGTGTCTCTAAGCTAAAGCAAGGCAGAGGTGACAGTGGCAAGGAACCCAAACTCCACCAAGTGACAGAATGGAGAAAAAACGTTCAGTTCTCCTCTGGCCAACGAACGACCATGGTGTCATTATGATTGAGGCTGCATCACAAGTCAGAATTCAGATTAGGATCGGAAGAATTCAAATATTCATCCAGTTCCTTTTGCTTGAAGATTGATTCATCATGCCGCATGGAGCCGAAGGTGGCCCTAGGGATTCCATACATGATATACATGTACTAATAGAAATGTTCCTTCATGTACAATGAGCCATTAAAGTAAAACGAAAGAGAGAAAGTTAATATGATTCAACCTTATTCGAAGATAAATATTTAACAATCTGAACTCTGATTTCCTTTGTTCTTATTCCATAGATTACTGGGTTAAAGCAGTTCGGAATAAGATGATATGACACGGTGCTTAACACACGGATATCTCTAGGCATGTTAGGCACCCTGTAGCCAACAAATGCAACAACAACACAGAAAAATGCCACCGCTAATACCATTAAATGTGTGCTACATGTCAAGATAGCTTTTTGGCGTGACTCACCAGAAGGAGAGCGAAATTATAATGACAAAAATAACAATGTAAGAGCAGATTACAAATGCACAATCACATGATACCATGATGAAAGCGATTGTTCCAGCTATATGGTTCTTACTCACATCACCACAGGCTAAATTAACAACTGATGTATGCTCACAAACACAATGATAAATCATATTTGATTTACAAAAATATAATGGCCCAATCAGGCCGACCATCGAAACGACACAAAGCAAGTTACGGAAAAAAAAGGACAAACAGATTATTAATGATGTTTTAACGTTTACGTAGTCATGGTACTTTAAGGGAAAAATAATGGCAAAAAATCTGTCGACTGCCATCAAAAACAAAATTGACGACTGGAAACAACCTGCCATATGCAGACAAAACATTTGAACAAGACATTCATCTTTGTAAATCATATTTCTGCCAAACAGAAAACTGATTAACATTCTTGGAACAAGAAATATTGGCTGTATAAAGCCGAGAGTTGCAATTAACCCGATCAGAATGTACATGGGTGCATGTAACTTGCTTTCTTTTACAATCACCAGAATTATAATGGAGTTTGCAAACAACGTGAAACGCAAAGATTGTGAGAAAAGGAATGAAAAGATATCGCCGATACTCTTGGAGATCCGTGAATCCAATCAAGTAGAGTTCCTTATGAGAGAAGTTGAATGTTCTGTCATCCATTCCTTGGATCAAAGTTCACTCTGAAGACATAAAAGCAGTTAATAGTTACAGTTTAGTTTAAAAGTTTACAGCTAATGCACAGAAAATATATTTACAGAAGCATTTAACAATATAAGCAAAAATACATATACTTGCCTTTAAGCATAAATGGTGTCCTTTAACCTTCAAATGTGGCTTGCATTTTATGCTCAGACCTGCATCAAAGGAAGCTTAGAGATTTAATAAAGTATTAAAGCATGATAAACATTTGATCAACAAATCTATTTCTTGTTTTGTTTTTCATGTCTGTAAAATGAAGCGTAAACTCTATAACAGCATGTGCAAAAGCTTTTTAAATCTTACTCTTATATAAAGCTCTATTTCGACCACTCCCCCCTCTTCTGATTTAGGACATGCTACCTCTCTTAAATATTCCCCGTTCCACTCCCCTGATACCATACTAGGACAATGACTTGCCATTATTATTATTACTGTGGCTTGTTACTAAATGGGTATGGCTTGAGGCAGGATTCACTTTTGGAAGTAAAAGAATAGGTTCTGCAATCTTAACAGGCCTTATTGTTTCAGGTAAAATGAGGGTGCTGTTAAGTCACCTGAAGGCATCACCTATAAGATAAAAATGAAAATGTTTAATTGAGTCAAAGTTCCACTTTTCTATATACAATTTTTTTTTTTTCCAAAATAAAGATTTCAATCTGCTTAAAGTCAGTCAAGTAACTAATTTATTGGCACCACCAGTTAATGGACACTGTTTAAATTTTTTGATTGCAATTGCACAGCTACTCCAGCCACTTGCTTCATTCTATTTAAATAAAATAATTTTATTGACACCATGGCTCTGACTAGTTGAAACATTTTTAGGAATCTTTAAGAATTTTTTAAACAATTTACTTTAATAAGCAAAATGTAAAGAATACTGCTGTTTTCTTAATCTTAAATGTCCAAGATTTAATAATTCCAATGGAAATTTCAAGAAAACTGGAGCAATCAATTACTGTGACCACAATTTTGAGATAAAATACATAAATACACCCTACACAATACAAAAACTTTTTAACACCAAAAATTACAAATGATGAGGAAAAAAATGACACATGTTATTGTTGTTGTTTATCATACAATTCTTTAAAAGTCCTATTATTTATATAAAAGCAATAAAATATAATTGTGATAACAAATAAAAAAATTCATTTGATTATTACTTTGGTTTCAAATGGAAAGGGATTCAAATTATTTTAAGGGGATGTCCTGGGACCAGTACAAGGACAAGGACAGGACATTCTTGCCAGTAGATGCTAATGATCAAAACATTGAGAGTACTTACTGTTCTATGCATGTCTTGTTTTGATCATTCCTTTTAATTATTAAAAACATTCTCATTAAACAGGAAGACACAAAGGACACATGGGTCACTCTATGTAATGAGTCCATGTCTCCATGTAGAGTTTATTTACTAGAATCAGTTGGACCAGTTAATTTCTGTTCATTATTACTTAGTGTCTCAGCAACTATTGTCATAAGTGACTAATTATGACCAGATATATCCAGTAGCTGGTGATTTAATTAGCTTTAGGCTGATTAAGAATGGCCTTCTCTTTGGATACTTTCCTAACTTCAGGGATCTCCAATGTTCCCTTGGCTCATTTACTGTTTTCACTGCTTGAAGTGTCCACTGGGAAACTTGGATTAAGTACCTCAAGAACACAACTGTGATGAAGCAGGAATATGACTTTAATAACTCTAGTTCCTGGAATACTCAAATTTAGGACCATTTCAGCGACTTCATCATTAGCAAATTATATCCTTAATATTTAAAATACTAAATAAATGTAAAAATGTTTAACATTTTATAAGTGCCCATAGAAATGTAGCTGTGTATTAAAAAAAACAAAAAAAAAAAAAAAACAAAGCAACTAACATAATGTATATGCACAAATATGTAAAAATAATATAGTAGATGTGTTAGAATGTACCATTCAATTTTTTTAGAGGATATATATATATATATTTTTTTTTTTTTCTACTTTTAGGTTACGGATTAAGAAGGGGTAACAGAGTGGCAAATTAAACATGCATGTCAGTCAATAGAGATAACTATAACTGTCACAGTTATGTTCAGTTTGTTTTAGTTTTCATGGACATTCAGTTTGTTTTCATTAGTCACATATCTTCCTTTGTTCAGTACCCTTTCAGTCAGTCACGTTCGACGTCTTCCTTGGTTAACGCTTCCCAGCTCGTCCTGCTGGCTCACCCGCACGATCAGACTCGGCTATGCCATTCAGTTCACCCGGCGTCCACCAGTGTTCAGGGGTGTTAACTACACTCGTGTCTCTTTGAACGATGCCCCTGTGCTTCGGGCGGAGATTGCAATCCTCCTGGCTGCAATAGAGCCGGTCCCTCTAGCCGATATGAAGTCAGGGTTCTACAGCTCCTACTTCATTGTACCCAAGAAAGGCGGTGGTTTACGGCCAATCTTGGATCTGCGAGTCTTGAATCGATCCCTTCACAGGCTGCCGTTCAAGATGTTGACGCAGAAACGCGTTTTCGAATGCATCCATCCCCAAGAATGGTTTGCAGCAATCAACCTGAAGGACGCATACTTTCAAGTCTCGATTCTTCCTCGACACAGACCCTTTCTATGGTTTGCATTCGAGGGTCGAGCATATCAGTACAAAGTCCTACCCTGTGGGCTGGCCCTGTCACCCCCGTCTTCAAGGTTACGGAGGTGGCCACTGTTCCCTTCAGGAACAGGGCATTCGCATTCTCAATTATCTCAATGACTGGCTAATTCTAGCTCACTCATGAGAACAACTATGCGAACACAAGGATCTGGTGTTAGCACACCTCAGCCGGTTGGGTCTTTGGGTCTCACCAGGAGCGCATCCAGTCAGTATTGAACTGCTTGAGTTCGATCAAGAGCACGACGGCAGCCCCACTAAAATTATTTCAGAGGCTCCTGGGGCATATGGCAACCACAGCCGCAGTTATGCCGCTCGGATTGCTTCATATGAGGCCGCTTCAGCACTGGCTTCACGGCCGAGTGCCGAAATGGGCGTGGCAAAGCTCCGTGTTCCATGTGTCCATCACACCGAGCTGCCGTCATTCCCTCACTCAGTGGTTGGACCCTTCGTTCCTGTGGGCAGGAGTTCCCCTGGAACAAGTGTCCAGGCATGCTGTGGTCTCCACAGATGCTTCCACCACTGTGGGAGCCACGTACAACGGCATGCAGTCTCAGGTCTGTGGACGGGGCCTCAACTGCAATGGCATATCAATTGCCTCGAGTTGCTAGCAGTACGTCTTGCGCTGGACTGCTTCAAACAGCTGCTACTAGGCAAGCATGTGCTGGTCTGTACGGACAACACTGCAGCTGTTGCGTACATCAACCACCAGGGTGGTCTATGCTCCCGTCACATGTCGCAACTCACCCACCATTTCCTATTATGGAGTCAGAAGCAGATGAGGTTGCGTCATGCCATTCACATCCCAGGCGTGCTCAACCGTGCAGCCGACGAGCTCTCACGGCAGCCTCCGCTTCAGGGAGAATGGAGTCTCCATCCCCAAGCTGATTCAGCTTATTTGGCAGCATTTCAGGGCCGCAGAGATAGATCTGTTTGCCTCCACGGACACAGCCCATTGCCAGTTGTTTTACTTCCTGACCGAGGGCACTCTCGGCATGGACGCACTGGCACACAGCTGGCCCCTGGTTCCTACTACTCCCTTCAGAGATCAGGTAGTGAACCTGTAGCAGTACGGGAAAACAGATGTTTTTTTTTTATACTGTGTGGCCGGATGGAGGAGGAAATTAAATTATCCGGAAGGAGGAAATGCATAAGGAAATTCGTATATAAGGAGGAGTTGTAAGAAGGAAAGGGGGAGGGGTAAAAGAAAAAGAGAGAAGCAGGTTACCTGAGACAACCGCCTAGTTGGTGAGACTAACTGATATCGCTGGGCCAGGCGGGACCGCCGCTAAAGTGGACACGAGTTGCCGGGGCGATCACCGGAGTGCCGCTTGTCGCACCTTTGGACGCTGGCTGCAGAGCAAACTTGTCTTTTGGGCTGACGAGTGCGAGTGAGCTGTCCAGGTGAATTCCTGTTTTACTACAGCCCTTAAACGACTCCTTCCGATACAAAACATTTTTCCCTTTTGCCATTATCGGCTAGAGCACAGTGCTCATTTCCCACACGCACACAATCACACACACACTCACTGTTTCGCCTCACACAAGCGCAAACATAATCAGAGCAGATTCTCAGACATTTTATGATTGTTTGTTTTTGTATAATGCAAATATAGAAGGGTTTTTTTATATATATATAATACTGGTGTGAAGGAAGATCTTTTGTATGGAACGATGTATGTGTTTCCTATGGCTTCCTGTTATTTCTCTCGCTGAAATGAAGTGTTGAATCCGCCGAGGTTTTTCAAACATCTAAGATACTTCTTGTTTTTTGTATTCTTTATTGTTTTTTCTTATCCTTTATGTCGAATAACAAATTGGTAAAAATACTATTTGTGAACGTGCTTTAAATTAGGGCTGGGCGATGTATCGAATGCTTTTGTCATGCACATTTCTTCAGTAAAGCCGGTTCCCTGATTACCGCTAAATCGCCATCACCTGCTTTCAAATGGAGCGGCATTTAATAGACAGAGCCGTAGATCACTGATAAGCCACGCAATATCGCGTTCAATATCGACGGCGATACATATCGATATTGAACGCGATATTGCGTGGCTTATCAGTGATCTACGGCTCTGTCTATTAAATGCCGCTCCATTTGAAAGCAGGTGATGGCGATTTAGCGGTAATCAGGGAACCGGCTTTACTGAAGTGTTACGACCCGTCCTAATCTAGGGGTTGGACGGATCGGTAACAAAGAAATTAAAATAATAAAAGATCTAAATCAACGAAAATTCCTCCTCTCCTGTCCCAGCTCACAAGAATCACCACGTTTTGAAACGAAAACTTTTCTTTATTCTCTTCTCACAAGTCAAAAATGAACAGAAGCATTTTCTCGGAAGAGGGACAAAGGCCAAAACAACAAACAAAAGGGAATCTACCTAAGGGTTTGGAGAAGCTGACTTACCTTACGAATGAAATATAAACAAAAGTACAACAAACTTCCCTAACTCCCCAACTAAACCATAAACAGGAGAAAACAAATTGCACAAAGTAAAAGTGGCGCTCCCCCCACCTACAGCTTTGCATACAATATAAAGGGGTAACAGAACCAAGCGTTATTTAACAAGAGTATATGATGAGATAGAGCAGTTCTTACTGGGCGTTGTTTAAAGTCTCCGTCACACAACTGGGAGAAAACAATTCTCACACATAGACAACAATAGCATCGGTCACACCATAACAATTATTAACAGTCTGGGGCAGGAGACAGAGGACAGGACACGCGTGGAGCTCACGACGCGCTCGACACAGCTCCACAACACAGTCCTCGTTTCCTGCATTTAAGCGCTCCCGCTCTTCCACGTAACTTGCCGCAGCTGGTCTCTCAATCAAGCGGTGCTGCCAGAGAGGGAGAGGGAGAGAGAGCGAGAGAGAGATGGCACTACACGTACATGCAAAACTGATACATCGCACACAGCTGGCCCCTGGTTCCTACTACTCCCGTCAGAGATCAGGTAGTGAACCTGCAAGCGGTGCCCTCGGAGGAGGCAGACCCAGCCCTAGCTTTACTCTGTCCACGTATAGGCTCAAAGCGCAGACGGGACAGAGCAAAGCTAGGGCTGGGTCTGCCTCCTCCGCTAAGCTTCAGAACCTCAGACCAGCTCTTAGTCTGTTATGGAGGCCAGCAGAAGGGAAAGGCTGTCTCCAAGCAGAGGATGGCCCACTGGATAGTGGATGCCATTGCCTTGGCTTATCAGTCCCAAGGCGTGCCTTGCCCACTCGGGTTGAGGACTCGCTCCGCGAGAGGAGTAACTTCTTCCTGGGTGCTGGCGCACAGGGCCTCGCTGACAGATATATGTAGAGCTGCGGGCTAGGTGGCACCAAATATGTTTGCTAGATTCTATAGCCTTCGTGTAGAACCAGTGTCTTCCCGTGTACTCACCCCCAGTGGCCAGTACCGCGAAGGACCCGTTCCAAGTGTTGGCTTGCAACGCCACTCCTGCCTGCTGGGCCGGATATGTGCGTCCATTACTCCAGTAAGTTCCCCGTCTTGGTGAACCCTGTTGAGTTCCTCCGCCACCCTTGCAGCTTCGGATATTGCGGAGTGTCTGTTGCTAGGCCAAGCACCCGTTAACTCACCTGTACTAGTCTGGGTGCCATATGTTGCAACCCCTACGACTGTCCCATATGTGTATATCTCCACCGTAACCTCCCTACAGTGAGTCCTTGACTTTCCCTTAGCAGAGTTCTCTCTGCTGTCCCTGTCAGATGTATCTCCCCCTGTCCTAGGTGGAGCCATCCTAGGGGATCTCATATGCGCACTGCCTAAGGCCAGTCCATATGTGTATTCCCACATAATTCCCCCCTCCCGGTGGGTTGTGGTCTCCACAGCGTCCCCTGTGGTCACGCTTTCCCAGCGTCTTACTGAACGGGTCATGCAGAACAGCAGTAGACTCTCTTGGCGTAAGCCCGGTCCCTTCTCCGTTGCAAGGTGCGCTGGTATGCTGTGGCTTACGCTGGGCACTTGAAGATGTCAGTAACTGTGGCATTTTATGAGGGATCCCAAATTGTCAGTTCAGTTCTGACATACGTTGAACGTGACTGGCTGAAAGGGAACGTCTTGATTACGTATGTAACCCTCGTTCCCTGAACGAGGGAACGGAGACATGCATCCCGTTGCCACAGTTTCTGTGCCACCGCTGAGTGCGGGCCAAGTGCTCGTCTCCTCAGCAAAAAACAGAGTGCGAGCACACCCGCTTCTGCATTTATACCTGCACTGCGGGGCGGGTTGCATGACGCAAAGCTTGCACGCCAATGTCCATTGGCTCATTTAGTTTACACTCGAAGGTACATCTCCATTCCCTCCTTCAGGGAACGAGGGTTACATACGTAACCGAGACGTTTTCCTGCCACTCTTTAGTTGTCATGGTAACAGATATGATAATTTTTCGATTTAGCTGTGTATCATTAATTACCCTTGTTTTCCTTTGTATATAAGTTGCTGTTGTTCTAGTTCTCTCAGTCAGTTCTCGTTAATGCACAAGCTGAGTTTGGTTAGGATTAAGTTCTTCTAATAAAGCCTGTTTATTCCTATTTCATCTTCATCATATTCCTGTTTAACCAATGCTTTGCCACAAGTGTGACAATAGCTAGTTCAGTCAGGATCACTTAAGTCAAAAATTACAAGAGACAAAATTTAGTCAATTTTTTTATTATCATATTTTGCTAAAGTTACAATTTGGCGGTATGGCTCTGTTCTAAATTCCCCGTCCTTTTCATGAGTTCCATGAAAGCCAAGACCGGAAACAGCAGCAGCTTCTGGGGACAACCTCCCATTTTTTTTACTGGGAGAGCAGCAGAAAATCCCCCTAGTGAGAACAGAGCATGCATCAATGACAACAGAACGACACTGATTAAGTTATACACAAGTTTAAGGAGGAGCTGGGGAGGAGGTGGTGTTGCAAGCAGCGTGCAGTGGAAGCAGCCAAGCAAGCTGAGAGACGGAAGCTGCGTTTAAGTAATGCGCCTTATTTTAGAGTTGCCAATGGAGTCCATACAAATCGGATCAGCTGATATGGGTGGGGTTGGAATTTGCGAATCAGCTGATAGCTGAGCTTGACTACGAGGCCTGCCTCAACTGACGCTGAATGCTTGCTTTATGGATTCAGTGTTGGTTTGTATTTATTGGTAAACTTTATATATCCAGTAAATTAGAATTAAAAATTCACAAACTCACGTGGCCATGACATAAGGTATGTCGTTACCTCAACAAAATGATCTCATGGCGACATTTTATCACATAACCACAGATCAATATCTTGTGACCACAACTATATATATATATATATATATATATATATATATATATATATATATATGTATGTATATATATATATATGTATGTGTATATATATATATATATATATATATATATATATATATATATATATATGAACATAGTTTAATTGTAATAAATACTATGTTTATTTGGAAGCAACACCATGAAATACATTAACAAAATATATTTTATATATATTTTTATATATAAATATATAATTATATTTAAATGGCAATAGACGCTTCTTCAAAAGTACTAAAAGCTTTGTTGTGGATCACAAAGGAGGATTAGAATTAGAAATCCAGTTAGAATCTGGATTTCTACATGGATTACTCATAAAATGTTGTCTGATCTTAATTTAACACACAATTATAAACAAACACAAAATTTAATAACATTTACTTTTGCTTACTTTTATAATAACACAATCATTTTCATATTTTTATTGAATACATTGATTAATCATTCCCAGTGCAGGATGGATGAACGTCTGAATTTACCAACTTTATATCCACAAAACGCATGCAAATTTTCTTTTTTTTAACCTGTCTTAAATTGATTTACTTGTGTGCTTGGGGATTTACTTGTGACTTATGGCATCACCCAACATCTCTGAAGCGTCATGTCATGAAATGTGAGAAGTGAGAGTCTCCTTCTCCTGTCTTGATCCACTTTTGAATCCATTGTCTCTTCAATCACTGCAAAGTGTCCACATCCTGAGGCAGCTAAGCAAGCCACTAAACCACGATGCTCCTTCCACCATGCTTCACATTTGTTATTGATGAACAGTGCTATTTTTAAAGTCTTAACTGTCCACAGAGAGAAAATTCAGAACACAGAAGTTCAGTTAATTTTCCTGCCCTGTCAATGATCACTTAATGTCTTGAATAACATTATGAAAACTGTTTGTGTGTAGTCATATTGTGTTTGTCTATAATTATGAAAAAAAAAAAAAAAAAAATGCTTTTGGTAAGAGTATGGCCTTTTTGCCACTTGTTGCTAAAGTTCACACTTTTAGAAGGTTTTACAAAATGACAATACATTGATAATAGTATAGGTTAACAAAGCCTAAATGGATATGCTTTGCATATATGCTTTATGTATGTTACGATAGCTTATTTTCAATTTGTAATATCCATTCATTTATAATAGCAATTCACTTATTTAAAAAAGGCAAAACCATTCCATTCTTTATAAACTTTTGAAATGTTTGCCTTATTTCTTTTGTTCTCCATCCATAGATTATTGGGTTAAAACAACTTGGAAACAGAATGTATATGATGCTCATAAATATACGGTTGCTGGGAGAAACATTATTTCTTATTCTGTATGACAAAAATGCAATCAAGGCAGAAGTCAAACTAAGTGTCATAACAATGATGTGAGTAATGCAGGTATTAATGGCCTTCAAATGAGCCTTACCAGATCTAAACACAGAGGTGAAAATCACAACATAAGAAACAGTAATGAGAATAAAGTCTGCAGTTGGGATCAGAAAAGCAGACACAAGTCCTACAATATTATTAACAGATATATCTTCACATGCTAACTGAACTAATGCCATGTGCTCACATAAACAGTGATCAATAGTATTTCTACAGAAAGACAGTTTTCCTGCTAGAGAGACCATGATGACAATCAGGAATCCATTTCTGATTAAGGGAAGAAAAACAAATTTTAAAAAATTACTAATTTCCATGTATTTATGATAATAAAGAGGTTTGCAAATTGCAAAGTAACGATCCAGTGCCATCCACAAAAGCAAAGTTGACTGTAATGTTCCAACAAAATGAATACCAAACATTTGTATCAAACAACCAGTCAGAGATATCCCACTCCAATTAAATAAAAAGCTAAGAAGCATGTTAGGTACAAAAAATACTGGCAAGATCAAGTCTAACACTGCCATAACACCTATTAGTACATACATAGGAGAATGCAAAGACTTTTGTGATTTTATTAAATATATGAGAATAGAATTTGCTGTGATAGACAATAAAAACATCAGGAAGAAAGGGATAAATAAAAAAGGCCTCCATTCTCCTAAGCTGTAGAAACCAATCAGTTTAAAGTCTGTGAAAGAAATATTTTCTGCAGAAATATCCTTCATGATGAATAAAACTCTTTCACACACAGTATTCTACAAATGATGCTGCTAAAACTGAGGTAACAAATATAATACTGTGCAGTGAAGCCAAATCATTGTTAATGCCACTGCTAATCCCAAAAAATGACACAATGCCTCTGATAAAATGCCTTGTCTTATACTTTAGAGAGAAATAAAAGCTTGGCACATTTCATGGGCTCTAAATATACTGTCTTATGCTCCCTTGAGTCTGTGAGCTACTCCCGTAGAGGAATGGAGCTCATTTCATTTCACTAAAATTGACATACACATTAAAAGTGACATACACATTTAAGGTGACAGTTAAGTACAAATTTTACTGCAATTATGGATGGGTGCGCTACAAACAATGCGAAGTTCAGGCAGTAGCCTAACGGGGAATTATGATAATAAAGTGACATATTTCTTTATATTTATTTTTATTATCATTACACATTTTATTACATAAACAGAAACACTACACATCAGTTAAAAACTGTGGTGCATGTAACTGCGGAACATGTATTTCATGTATTTAACACTGTACATTAACATTACATTGAAGGTTGAAATAGCCTGTGTGACCTTCTGTACCTCGGCTGCATGATTGTGCTAAATTTAATGTCCTGATTTAATGTGCTGTGTAACGTCATTTTTCCTTTGTGACCTTTGTGTCTTTAGGAATTCCAAGAATGGCCCTTGGAGGGGGTTGGGAATGGAAAGCAAATGTCTTTGTTCATTTTAAAATATCTTTGGATATTTTCAATCTTACACAACCTAGTTGAACACCACTTAGCAGGGGCATCAACAACTGTAGTAATAGTGACATGACATATTTGTAACCACCTACAATGTCAGTTCACGTTGTAGACATGGGGCCACATCGTGATGCGAGCGAGGAGACATTCCAAGCACAGAACTGACCAGAGTGCCCAGCGAGAGGTGATCAGTCTCCTTGTGCCACTAGAAATTCTCATCGACAGTGCATTATGAATGAATATGAAGGTGTCATGCCGTTATAGCAGTATATTTAAAAAAGGGAGGGCATACAGTTGCCGTCCAAGTACTCTTGCAAGGCCACTGACGGGGCTGTCGGACCATAAAGAGATACGTTTCAGGCACACTGATATAATCCAGCTGCACAGCGAAACGATCCTGACACACAGACCATTATTGCTCCTGACACCCACAATGAGCGGGGGACGTGAGAACAGTCATAAGAGAGATGATAGTCTCGCTGTCTTCATCATGTTAGTGAGAGCATAGCAAAACACTCTGCCAAAGCCACAGCCATCAGCCTGAGAGCTTCCTGAGAACACCTAAAGGTAGAAACTTCTTGGCTTGAAATTAGCACAGGTAAGTTACAAACTGTGAGCACCCCTGTGAAATGCAAGCTCACATCACAACAAAGCCCAGTTCTACTCTCTGGTTTTTAGGATGAGAAGCAGAAGATGAAATGGATTAATACACTCTCTGAATGGACTATGATGAGTCGATCATCAAGATTCATTCAGAACGCGCACTCCACTCATGTAGAGGGGAAATAGCCACGCTCAACATTCATAGTTCATACATTTGAAGGGCCTGCAGTGCCGGGTACCAGACCTAGTTAAAAACACCAGACATCAAGCTGGCAGAGGGCCAAGCTGGCACCATGAACACCTGTTTCAACTACACACAGTTGAGCAACGCTGGATTAATGAAATGTAGAGCGTGGAATAATACGCAACAAGCGTATTGGTGCATACACATTAAACCAGCTCTTGCGATAGCTACAGCCGTAGTGCTTTAGAAATAATTGTGGCGAGGGGGGCGTGGTTCAGCGAGGTCTGCAACCGGAGAGAATAGCGGGAGACGCTTGGTAAGTGAGTGGGTTGAAACATCAGAACACCGTTTCTATTCCAGGATTGGCGCGGAGCAGAATAAAACGCCGTGAGAACAGGAGTGTGTGAGAGAGGGGTACTGCTGACTAGCCGTGTTGAGTTACCTGGAGTGAAGCCCTTTGTGGATGGTGTATACCGAACCTGGAGTGAAGCCCTTTGTGGATTGTTTATTTTCGTTGTTGTGCGCTGCACAGTCTTTCTGTTGAACCTTTTTGAAAGTCAATAAAGCCGTCAGCAGTTGTTCGTCGACCCTGTCCTCTTCCTTCCCCCACTACGAACTTAACTGTGCTACAATAATAGAACACAGAAGGCTGTGTCGTGAATGCATCAGTTTACATATGCAGTAGATCAGTGGTTCCCAATCACATTCCTGGAGGCCCCCTGACACTGCATATTTTGTATCTCTCCTTCGTCTGACACACCCATTCCAGGTCTTGGAGTCTCTACTAATGAGCTGATGATCTGTATCAGGTGTTTTTGGTTAAGGAGACATGGAAAACATGCAGAGTTGGGGGGCTCCAGGAATGTGGTTGGGAACCCCTGCAGTCATTGCTCAAAGTGCTGAGCATCTGCTATTCTGTACACAACTGACCACTGCACTGAGACAGGGAGCTGCTTAAAACATGTGAGGTGAGCAGAGGGAATTTTGTCTTCTGTACATGACCGACCACTGCACTGAGACAGGAGCCTATATCGTGTAGGTGCTGGGCATTTTGTCTGCTGTACGCGACAGACCGCTGCACTGAGACAGGGGGCTGTTTATAGTGAAAGTGACAAGGAATTTTGTCATCCATACACGACAGACCGCTGCACTGATACATGGGCTACACATATTGTGTGAGTGCTGTAAGGAACCCCCCATCGGCCCAAAAACGGAATCCGACGGCCTGGGCGAAGGTTAACGCGTGTATGCCTTTTCAGCGCCTCTGTGAAGTTCACTTAATTTCACTCCTTTAATCTGACTCCAATTTCAAATGATTCTTATTCTTAGGGTGTGTTTCCAATTAGAAATTAATCATTTGTTATGTAGTAATTTAGATATTTAATTATTCTGGGTATCTCATATTTTCAATTATTCGTTCATTACGGACCCATATCACTTAGAAAAGTCACTTTGGCCGTTTAATGCTTTTCACAATCACAAACTCGCCAGTTCTGGTCTTAGTCAGAGGGTGCAGAGTTTACTAATGCATTTCAGTCGAACCACCACATGCTTGTTCATACAAAAACACAGTTTTCTTAGTCACAATACTGCAACTTGCTAAGCCAGTTGATAAACAAAAATCAAAAGGTCCCATGATGTGCAACATGCTCCTTTCATTGAGCCTTTAATTTTAATCCATCCTGACGCAGATTTGTGGAAAGATGGACTCCAATAATGTACTGGTCATAATGATTTCAGAAGAATCCAGAGTAAATCAAATATAACATTTTATTTGTCAAGTAAAAATGTCAATTCCATAGTTTTACAATTAGAAGCCAATTCAGAAATAATGAATGCATAACATCAATTGAAATGCATATACACACAGTGGTGGACTAGTGTTCAAAGACACTTGTCCATCACTGTGTGGGGGTTTCTGGCTACAGAAGATCCCCCCTGACTGTGTTGCAGTTTACCTTATATACAGACTAGAATAGAAAGGGTTATAAATATTTACTACACCAACACCTGTTTTGGGGGAAGAGGAGTGGGTTTTCACACAAGGCACCACCCAAAGAGAGGACAGAATTTCCCTTAGTTTTCAATCTTCTTCATAATACCAGTGACTGCTGTGAAATTGAGACCATTTTACCAATCGCACTGAGACATTTAAAATGATACCAAACATAAAAAGGGAAAAACAATAGATACACAAGTTACATTATATGTCTTGAAGAATTTTCAGCGACTTGAGTCAGGGGGAAGGGAAGATGTGTTTGTGTGCGTGTGGTGGGGGAGGCGTTGTCCTTTTGGGGTTAGGGCAAGGCGTTGTCCTTTACTACTTCTATGAGATCTTTTTCCAAATGAGTTTTATTATTTTATTGCAGGATGCTTGATCTCTGTTTTTGTTTAGCAGGAAAATCAAGCCTTACAGTGCAGGGGATTTTGTCCTCTGTACATGACAGATTACTGCACTGATACAGGGGCTATACATATCGTGTGAGTGTATACACCTTAATATTTGCCAAAAATACAAATTTTTTTGTTGTTATTAAAAAACAAGCAAGCCCAGTCCAGCCCAGCCCAGGTGAGAAAAAGTAACACAAAAGTAATGTAACGCATTACTTTTCATAAAAAAGCAACTAAGTAATGAAATTATTTTTTTTTTATTATTATTTATTTATTTATTTATTTATTTTTTTAATGTTGTAACGCAATATTGTAATGCATTACTTTTAAAAGTAACTTTCCCCAACACTGACAATAAGCATCATGTTTTCACCTCCCCTTGTCTTGTGGCAGGCCTAATCCTGAGTATGCTTCTAAAATCTCTATAGCTCTAATTCATTCCTCATTACTCGTCTGTTTATTTGGCTAGATTAATCTAAAGGACCCCCTAAGTTTTTGTTGCTGTAACTATAGTCAAGGTCAAATTTACTATCTTGCTAATAAACGCAACAAATAGCACTAGGTGGGGCACACTCAAGGGGCACAGGTGTAAGATCAGAGTGGACCAAGAGATACCTGTGACATCACCAGAGGGGCCAAGTTATCTTACATGAGTTAATTAGACTTTGTTTCACCACAGATTATTACAAATGATACCATAACTACAGCAAATCATCATCACAATCCATTTGCATTATCACTGGACAGTTTGTTACTTCAAATGTTTTTGTCTTTGTTTATAGTCCTAATGGCCATGGTTGTAATAAATAATAGTAACAATGGTCATTGTTAGGTGTGGTTGTAATCAAGCACTAAGATGAAGGAGATCCAAATAACAATCTTTATTAAACTCAAAAACTCAGGAAAACACTAGAATTAACTCAAACTACACAATGCATAAACGAGAATTGACCAGGAGTGATTAAAACACAGGGCTATTTATACCAAGGGCAAACAAAGGGAGCAAAATGAAATCATGGGGAACTATTTAGTAACTATGGCAACAAACTGTAATCAGCTTACTTTCTCTTAGGAAACAGAAAGTAAGCACATGAACTAAACAGAAGTAGAAAGGCAAATAACCACTCCACAGAACATGAAACATGAAAACCTAACAGTCATTTTCTTCACATATGGAAAATCTAAGGGCACATCAGGACCTTGAGATTGTTTATGACATTGTGACTTGCATCATGAACCAGCATATAAACATTTGTCTAGTTTACCAAAAATATGTTGGTACTGAACAGCATGTATTAAAGGTGCCCTAGAACTTTTTAAAAAAAGATGTAATATAAGTCTAAGGTGTCCCCTGAATGTGTCTGTGAAGTTTCAGCTCAAAATACCCCATAGATTTTTTTTAATTCATTTTGTTAACTGCCTATTTTGGGGCATCATTATAAATGAGCCGATTCAGGGCTACTGGCCCTTTAATTCTCGTGCTCCATGCCCACGGAGCTCGCGCTTGCCTTGAACAGTGCATAAACAAAGTTTACACAGCTAATATAACCCTCAAATGGATCTTTACAAAGTGTTCGTCATGCATGTGGCATGCATGCGTCGGATTATGTGAGTATTGTATACTGTTATATTGTTTACATTGATTCTGAATGAATTTGAGGCTGTGCTCCGTGGCTAATGGCTAATGCTACACTGTTGGAGAGATTTATAAAGAATGAAGTTGTGTTTACAGGACCAGATATAGGCAGTCGAAATGAGCTTCCTCCGTAGGGTGGCTGGGCGCTCCCTTAGAGATAGGGTGAGGAGCTCTGTCACTCGGGAGGAGCTCGGAGTAGAGCCGCTGCTCCTCCACATCGAGAGGAGCCAGCTGAGGTGGCTCGGGCATCTGTTCCGGATGCCTCCTGGACGCCTCCCTGGGGAGGTGTTCCGGGCATGTCCCACCGGGAGGAGGCCCCGGGGAAGACCTAGGACACGCTGGAGGGACTATGTCTCTCGGCTGGCCTGGGAACGCCTCGGGATTCCCCCGGAAGAGCTGGAGGAAGTGTCTGGGGAGAGGGAAGTCTGGGCGTCTCTGCTTAGAATGCTGCCCCCGCGACCTGGCCCCGGATAAAGCGGAAGAAAATGGATGGATGGATGGAAGTTGTGTTTATGAATTATACAGACTGCAAGTGTTTAATAATGAAAATAGTGACGGCTCTTGTCTCTGTGAATACAGTAAGAAACGATGGTAACTTTAACCACATTTAACAGTACATTAGCGACATGCTATCGAAACATTTAGAAAGACAATTTACAAATATCACTAAAAATATCATTATATCATGGATCATGTCAGTTATTATTGCTCCATCTGCCATTTTTCGCTATTGTTCTTGCTTGCTTACCTAGTCTGTTGATTCACCTGTGCAGATCCAGATGCTAATACTGGCTGCCCTTGTCTAATGCCTTTTATAATGTTGGGAACATGGGCTGGCATATGCAAATATTGGGGCGTACACCCCAACTGTTACGTAACAGTCGGTGTTATGTTGAGATTCGCCTGTTCTTCGGAGAACAAATTTTGTTCCATGCTCCGAACGGTCTTTTAAACAAATGAGATTTATATAAGAAGGAGGAAACAATGGAGTTTGAGACTCACTGTATGTAATTTCCATGTACTGAACTCTTGTTATTCAACTATGCCAAGGTAAATTCAATTTTTCATTCGAGGGCACCGTTAAACATTAGACAAAAGTTTGTTCTGGTGATCTGATTTGGAATGAATGCAGCTTATTCTTAATTAATGCAGAGTTGGTCGTCAAGAGGGGCATTACCATTATCACAGTCTTAAACCACCTTTCTTTCCTCCACTGGCTCTTTCCCCCACTTCTCCACTTTGAGGCCATCTCTTCCTTTTAGCCCTATTCGGTTGGTAATTGATTCTCATGGGGACATTTTCAACATTTACAGGGGCTAGTCGGTAATTTTATTGCTGTTCGAATTCAGAATGTCAGTGGTTTTCTCCCACCACCAGCGTAAAAATCCCCAGCCGAATTACCTACTGTTTTTTGACAAACGCCAAGGTTGTGTGGTAATTTAATTGCCGTCCGAATCCAAATCTCTGAGTTTACAAGAGGATATCAATACAAAATTCACTGTTTAAATCATTTTTGACCACTGTGAACACTGTACGATAACTGTTGCACTTCACTGTAGTTTGCATGCATTTCAAGTACACTTTTAATACTGAAATGCTGGGAAGTATTTACAAGAACAATATTTCATCTCTGCTCCACCTCAGCGAAAGGAGAAAGAGAGTAAAAAGCATGTAAACATTTGAAATCGGCCATTACAGCAATACAATTTTAAAATGTATTATGATTATATACATTAAAAATATTAACCAAACAGCTTTATGATTACCTCATGTAAATAAGAGGCTGCATTAACTTATTTCCACTAATTTCCATATTTTTCTTTTTATACATCCATCATTTTGAGTTGAAATGCAAGACAACCATTTCAACTATAGCGTCATATATAGCAACAATACATCATCTTTGTGTACACATCCAGGATCCCAAGTTATTTTTCCATGCCCTGTTGGATCCTTTCTTGGACTTTATCACCTAGTGAAAAGTATTTCCATGATCCCCGCAAAGGTAAGGATCAATTCTCACTGGTCGATGCTTGGCTTTCACAAAGTCCTAAAACCATTCCTTGGTTTTGCAAATTTCTACTGGCTTTCTACTTTTAGTAAACCCTGAAGGCATTTTTAATGATTTTACATCTAAAGGCATCTTTACACAGCAAAGGTGACACAGAAACAAAATCTGAAGCAGCATAAAACCACAAAAATGCACATTTAAACAGTCAAGTGCTGGTCCTATGCTGGTCCATGCTGGTCCTGAGCTGGTCCTATGCTGGTCCATGCTGGTCCAGCTCAAACCAGCATACCAGCTTCAAAACCTCATGTGACTTGAGTCTCTCATGGAGGAGCTCTGGGAGCATAAAAGGAGGAGCGACGACAGTGAAGGAGGAGAGAGGACCAGGCCTGGACTTTATTTTATGTTTTATTATGTTTGTGTGGCTGGCAGACGTCCGCGAGGGTCTGCCGGCATTACTTTGTAGTGATCAGCAGGCAGACATGAGGGAAGACTCCCCTCATCACCTCATCTGCCACGATGAAAAGCACAGGACTCCAAAACTCACACCTCCAAGAGAAGCAAACAAGGGAATAGATGGGCTAGCAGATAAGCCTATCAAGACAATCACCCTGACCATTTGAGGAAAGGAAGAAAGATGACATTAGCATTTTGAGCAAGCTAATTCAAATTTCCCCCATTGATCACCCCAGTCCTCTGTTAGCTGAGGTGTAAACTGAACTCCACTCACCAGACAGGTTTTGCTATGTGACTTAAGTCACAAAGGACACAAAAAACCCTGACAAAAAGCAAATCTTCTCCATTTTTATTATCAAGAACTCTATATACTTCATGAGTTGTTTTGTTACATGCAAACTTACAAACTTGTCTACCAAGGTATACATTAATACATGGGTAAAAGGTCAATATAACTCGAGGCATGTTTTCAGCACAATTAGGGTACTGAAATTGGTTTGGAAAGTGGATTACAGAAAAACCTTAAAAAGTTCTAAACGTGAACTTTAACACAGAACCTCACAAGAGGGGGGCCATCCAGTGGCCACCTCTGAAGCATCAGCCAATCAAAACAGTGCATCTGAAAGGTGCAAATTTGCAGGACAGGTTAAAAGACTTGTTTCTGGGACAGATAATTGTTCCAGTTGGGTTGCTGCAGTTCCCGTTCTGGTTCCAGGCTCCAGTTCTTGTTCCAGTCCCGGTTCAAGGTTCTGGTCCCAAGATGTGCTAAGTCCAACTCTACAGAGTTGTGAAGTTGCTCTCTCAAGACTCTGAAGCTCTAAAGAGAGAAACAAGGAAGTTCTGCAAGAAGTGAATTTGGGGAGTTTGAAAACTGCAACAGAGACAACAACTACAAGCTTAGCCCCCCATCTTCAAGATATCTTCTGTACCAACTTCAATCCTCTCATCAGAGATCCTCCAGATCTGCGTGTTCCGGATCTGCACTCTACTTCAGAATCTAAAGATCCTTCCGTCTGCGTGTTCCAGAGAATAAGGATCATCTGCACAGACATCAGAACTTTCAAGGCTTCTTCAAGGCTTCTTCTTCTGCGTGTTCCAGGAAAAGACCTTCTCTGTGCTCCAGGAGTTCAACGTTCACAAGTACTTCGTGTTCAAGGCTGTAAAACGGAAACTCCTTTCTTCCCACTGCAACGCTGCTCAGCTCAACAAGTGGAAGACGTCACCTTCGGATTCAGCACGACCGGCAGACGTAAATATCACTTACCAAACCTCTTTCTAGAGATCTTGGCATTAGTGTATACTGTCAGTATATGATTATCTAATTTGCATTAGATCTTGCATAGCTGATATCAATTGATAACAAATAATCTCTCGGTTTATTTGTCGAATTCAGAATAAGGTTTGCCTTATTTCTTCTAGAGAAACTACAGTTTATCTTTCCATAAGATTAACTTGTAACTGCCATAGTAACATTCAACTCATCCACTTGCATTTATTAGTTTTTGCACTTTATCCACTCAGTAGTTGTTAGTTACTCTTGTCTATCCTTTTGTTAATAAAATTCATTTATTACACTTGTGTCTTCCTTGTGTTGATAATACAGTAAGAGGCTCTACAAGTTAACGATATCTCACAAATCCTTCAGATTGGTCAGATGATGAACTTCCTCCAATTCATATAATTGTAATTCAGTCAACAATCTTCCATGATTGTTCTTTATTATCAAGGTGAAACTTGACTGGTGCCCCGAAAATATTGGAAGGAATCATCTAAACCACTAAATCTGTGGTACCCTCGGGTGAGGCTAGTCCAAAATCACTACAACTTTCATTTTGTTCTTTGTTTATTTTGGAATTAAAGTTATGTTGAATGTTCGCCGGTTCCCGCCTCCTTCTTCCCGTATCTACGAACTGTGTTCCATTGGTGCTGAAACCCGGGAGAAAGGAGGGACATGCAGTCAGAGAGCCCTCACTGCTGAGGGGGATCGTGGTGCTGCGGAGTTTGGGACAGCGCAGGAGTGAAGACCGCGAGAGGCTTCCCGAGGCAGTGGTACCTGGAGCCTTGTAAAAGGTGGGACGGAAACCCGGATGCCGTGCTCTTGGGACAAGGTGGGGTGGACTGACGTCCTGGAGGGAGTGGAGGAGTGCCGTTCTCTGCCGTGGGCCGGAGCCTGCTACCATCCGCCATGAGGGGGAGGAGCAGGGGACAGCGGACTCATTGCCGGCTTCCCTCAACCGGAGGAGCCATCGCCGGCCACCAGGATGCGGTCAAGGATTGGGCCGTCCACCGAGCATCCAGTGCCATCGCATGGCACCGCGAGGAAGAGCCTCTTGGCTGGCTGAGGACCGAGCGGCAGTGTGTCTGGGAGCCGGACCCAGAATTTTTTTTTCTCTTTTTCCTCTCTCCACTCTCTCGTCCTGTCGCTCCCCTTGCTTCTGTCTCCTTTCTCTCGTCTCGTCTGTCCTTACCCCCAGGTGCTACGGCCGCCGAGACAGGCCCCCGGGGGGGAGTAAGCGCAGACGCGGGAGTACCCCCCGGCCTGCGAGGGGCGATGGGGCTATGTGACGAGCAGGGCGGGCGAGAGCCGTGAGGGAACGGCGCGAGGCCGGTAATGCAAGTGATAACGAGCATCACCTGCGAATGCGCACCGGTCTTGAGTCTCTCACAGAGAAGCTCCGGGAGCATAAAAGGAGGAGCGACGACAGTGAAGGAGGAGAGAGGACCAGGCCTGGACTTTATTTTATGTTTTATTATGTTTGTGTGGCCGGCAGACATCCGCGAGGGTCAAAGGGGTGAGGCTAAAGGGGTGTCTAGACAAAGAGTGAAATTTTTTGACAGATGATGAGCACCTACTCTGAATGTGGAGTGTGATCAGCTGATATGCTGGAAAATGAAAACAAAAACAAATCAGGAGAGGAAAGAGATCCAACTCAACAATCATTATATCACTAATCGAAATCACAATGTTTGAGTCCTTTATCGGCAACCTACCGTTGCTAATACAGTACATACAATATATGTGGCATATGCACAGTCCAGAAAACCCCCTTATATTCAATGCAAATATTGCATAACCATGCCATGGTGGGCCAGACTAAAAACCTACCCATATCTATGGCTGATGTCTTGCATGATTCCATAGGTATCCTCTTTAAAACGATCAGTTCAACTTTTCTGTAACTGTCAACTCTGTCTATATATATGTAATATGTAGCATCTGACATATTGTTTACAAGCTGTTTTATTGACATCTTTCCGTGGTTGAAACACTGATTGAGCGATTACATGAGACATAATACAAACCTGATTTCAAAAATAGTTGGGAACACTGTAGAAATTGTGAATAAAAACAGAATGCAATGATGTGGAAGTTTCAAATTTCAATATTTTATTCAGAATACAACATAGATGACACATCAAATGTTTAAACTGAGAAAATGTATCATTTAAAGGGAAAAATAAGTTGATTTTAAATTTCATGGCATCAACACATCTCAAAAAAGTTGGGACAAGGCCATGTTTACCATTGTGTGGCATCCCCTCTTCTTTTTATAACAGTCTGCAAACGTCTGGGGACTGAGGAGACAAGTTGCTCAAGTTTAGGAATAGGAATGTTGTCCCATTCTTGTCTAATACAGGCTTCTAGTTGCTCAACTGTCTTAGGTCTTCTTTGTCGCATCTTCCTCTTTATGATGCGCCAAATGTTTTCTATGGGTGAAAGATCTGGACTGCAGGCTGGCCATTTCAGTACCCGGATCCTTCTTCTACGCAGCCATGATGTTGTAATTGATGCAGTATGTGGTCTGGCATTGTCATGTTGGAAAATGCAAGATCTTCCCTGAAAGAGACGACGTCTGGATGGGAGCATATGTTGTTCTAGAACTTGGATATGGTGCCTTTCCAGATGTGTAAGCTGCCAAAGCCACATGCACTCATGCAACCCTGTACTATCAGAGATGCAGGCTTCTGAACTGAGCGCTGATAACAACTTGGGTTGTCCTTGTCCTCTTTAGTCCGGATGAAATGGCGTCCCAGTGCCTGCACTTCTGGATCATGTTTAGATATGGCTTCTTTTTTGACCTATAGAGTTTTAGCCGGCAACGGTGAATGGCACGGTGGATTGTGTTCACCGACAATGTTTTCTGGAAGTATTCCTGAGCCCATGTTGTGATTTCCATTACAGTAGCATTCCTGTATTTGATGCAGTGCCGTCTAAGGGCCTGAAGATCACAGGCATCCAGTATGGTTTGACAGGGTGGGCAAGGCTGACAGTCTGGGTGTTCCTTGGCCCACACAGGCCCTGTTTATGTTACGGCACTTCTGAGTAAACCCCAGAAAAGCTGACGCAATTGTATTGATTTATTTTGTTATAATTTATGCTTGACATGGTGACTATTAGAAAGTAAATATGACAAGTCATAAAATCAAGTCTCAGTCAAAATCGTAATCAATTGCATGTGGGCTAAATTTTGTGCTGATATCTCAAAGTTATGGCATTTGGAACCATGCTAGCCTTTTTTATCAAAAGTCTAAAAAGAACTGCTTATGTGTGTAAACTCCACAATAAAGCATACAAATGTGTATAATTACATAGAATAAGTAACAAGTAGAATGATTTATATGTTTATTTACAAGACAAAATTTGAATAATATCTTTATTGAAAACAACTGATTTGAAAATGCTGTTTATTGAAAACATGATTTGAATAAGTTGTTTAAAAACAACATTTATAGGAAATATAATGCTAATGCTATAAGGCTAATGTTCATTAACAGTGCAGACTTTAATATATTACTGTTTATTGAAAAAGCATTTTGATAAATGTGTTTTTATTGTTAATTGTATTATTTACAATTATATAAGTGGATGACATATGTATAGTGGCCTATATAAATACTTATGCAGTATCTGTCTTTATTGTATATTTATTAATTTAATTTTTAAATGAATTATCACATATTATCCATTCATTTATAAACCATTCATTTTTCAAAAAGTAAAGACTTTTTTGCTTATACACTTCAGAAATGTGTGTCTTATTTCTTTTGTTCTCCATCCATAGATTATTGGGTTAAAACAACTTGGAAAACATAAGTACATGATGCTTATAACTATGCGGTTGTTGGAGGAAATGTTGTTTCTTATTCTGTATGACAAAAATGCAACCAAGGCAGAAGTTAAAGCAACTGACAAGACAATTAAATGAGTAATGCAGGTGTTTAAGGCCTTCGTGTGAGCTTTGCCAGATTTGAATACGGAGGTAAAAATCACAACATAGGAAGCAATAATGAGAATAAAATCAGCAGTTGGTACAAGGAAAACAGTCAATAATCCTACAATGTTATTGACAGATATATCTCCACATGCTAACTGAACCAATGCCATGTGTTCACAAAAACAGTGATCGATCACATTTGTAGCACAAAATGACAGTCTTCCAGCAAGAGAAACAATGATGACAATCAGGAGTACATTTCTGATTAGCGGTGCAAAAACAAACTTTAGAAAATTCGAGATCTCCTTGTATTTATGATAGTAAAGAGGTTTACATATTGCAAAATAACGATCCAGTGCCATCCAAAAAAGCAAAGTAGTTTGAAATGTTCCAACAAAGTGAAGGCAAAACATTTGTATTAAACAACCAGTCAGAGATATCCCACTCCAATTAAATAAAAAGTTAAGAAGCATGCTAGGTACAAAAAAGATTGGCAAGAGCAAGTCTACAACACCCATTAAACCTATTAGTACATACATAGGAGAATGCAGAGACCTTTGGCTTGTTATTAAATATATGAGAATAGTATTTGCAGTTATAGCCAATAAAAACATCAGAAATAAAGGGATAAATAAAAAAGGCCTCCATTCTCCCAGGCTGTAGAAACCATTTAATTTGAAGTCTGTAAATGAGATATTTTGTGCAGTAAAGTCCTTCATGCTGAAAACTCCTTTTGTGCAAGCAGTGTTCTGTTCAAACAAATGGAGATGATCAAGATTATAATTGATCAGATTTACCTTTTAAGAACACCAAAATACACTTTAGTCATAAGTTGTACTGTGCATAAAAAATATCAGCAATGACATTGTGGATACTACTACTAGTACTACTAACAATACATAATAAACTGTTTTAAGCTCTTTTACTTTTCACATTTTCCTGAATCTAAAAACATATTTCAAACATTATGGTCTCTCTCACTACATTGTCGAGTTTACCTTAATTTTGAAGTTTCTTGCATTGTTATACTGTGACGTAAATCTGGACAGTTAAATACAGCTTCCTCTGACACTTCAGTTCAGAAGCACAATGGATTGACTCATCATATGACAAGCATAAAATCCACACATAACTCATACATAAACAGATATTATATTAAATTTACCCATACTACTTAATCTGTGCTCCCCATTACTGAATAGAATGCTTTTTTTTTTTTTTTTTTTTTTTCTAGATAAGATGTGTTGTTGGAGTGTAATGAAAGCTTGATACAAATCATGGTCTTTAAATACACTGTTGTGTTCCCATGAGTATGTGTGCTACTCCTATTAAAGAATAGAGCTCACCTCCCTTTTGCTGTATCACAGGCCTGCAGTTTCTGTACTAGTGATAATTGTTTTCTAATTACTAGGATTTTTATGACAATAGCATGACTAGCATGTAACCCAAGAAATTTACTCAATGAGTGAGACTTCTGTGTAGCATCTGGACCAATCAGGCACACAAAATTATTCATTATATTTAAGGAATTACCCATAAACTCACTCTATCAAAGTTCTGTGAACCCATCCCCCTAAAACTGCAACTAGCATCCCAAACGTAGCTAAACCATAGGCAGAACTAGGTGTCCTGTTACAGATACTTGGACCTTTTACGATCAGGAAGAATTTTTTTAGAAAAAGAGACTAGTGACTCATTCTTTCTGAGAAGGACAAATAAACTTCTTTAATCCTGTGTATTCTCTATATAACCACTTGGGAAATGTATAAACATGTATCCAAGTTTCCCATCTCATGACTTTTCTTTTATGGGCTTTATTTTATATATTCATTTTCTCTTTTGAAATAGTTTGGTATGGTATTAATATTCCAGAGCTGCAATGTATAGTTGTAGTAACTGGAATCACATGGGTAGCATGTTTGGTATCTACGGGCTCCAACTTTCGATTCCTATTTGGTAATTTATGTTATGTCCATACATGTGCAACACATCAGTATTACAAGAATCTTTAATAGTTCTTATTCAAGAACTCAGCTTGTTAATCTTTCTTGGTCGTAAAGGTGGGGGGGGGGGGGGGGGGGGGGGGGGGGGGTGGTTGCCACCCGGAATTACAACATCTTCATTGGTCCGGTCAACAACTGAGAGGTGTGACTTTGACCAGAGGTTAAAAGCCAGCGAAAAATGCCACTCTCTCTCTTTTTCCTTGCTTCTGGGACCACGGAACAGACCTCTATTGGCTGGAGGCCTTTTCAGGCCAAGGCCTTTAGGCCTAAGCCTGCTGGCCTCGGCCTACCAACCAGCCATGTGCTCAACATCCAACATAGAAAAGACTGGCAACAACTTCAGACGAAATCCTCAAGATCTCTCCTCAACCTGCCGATCCGACGCTCCTCAGCCTAAAGGCATCTTGCAAGTATCGTACATTTGAACACTAAACAGCGATTTAGTATTGATTTGTAAGACTTATCTTTGCTATTGCTGAAGAAACTGATGATTCCTTTCCAGATTGTCTTTGACTTCTTCCTATAGCTCTAGTAACAGTACCTCTTCCGGCTCAACCCTATCATTACTCATTCTTACCTACAGTACGTATGTGTGTGACCTTTGTTGTATGTTATGTGTTTGTTAGTTTAGTTATGTGTTTGTGAGTTAGTTAATAAAGATTGTGCACAATACATGTTTGGTTCTGATTCCGTCTGCTAATAAACTGCCTCTTAAGCGATTTAGATCCCGACTAGGTGCTCTGAATAGTACGGTACAATAAGAATGTTATTTTTCCATAACTTGGAAATTAACATTTCTTAAAATTAATAAACAATCAACACTGAGCGTTCACTGGATGAACAGGTTAATTGATTGTAATATTAATCTTAATGTAGCTACATCCAGTTAATCTGATTAACGGATTTACATATTCATAATTAATCATAATTAAGTAATCATAATGAGTTATGAATAATTATTCATATTTCCCCTTTGAGTTAATTTCGCTACATCCGTTATATAGGCAAAGCAAGTTTATTTATGATAGCACATTTCATGCACAATGGTAACTCAAATTGCTTTACATAAAAGGAATTAAAATAATCTAAATAATTACAACACATTCATAGGACTTAAAAATAGCATGCATAAGAAATGAAAATAACAAGTTGAGAATAAAAAATTGATGTAAAATATATTAAAACTAAGTTCAAGGCATTTAGTTTTAAGAAGAAATGGTAAGAAATGAGGAGTGGAGTGTGGGTGGGGGTTCACTCTCATGGAGGTGTCTGCACACCAATTCACTGCCTGCCCAATATGGTTTCAGTGCTCCCAATTAGAGTGTGTAAAAATTACACAATGCGCTGCCTGCTTATGACGGCTCCCAGCGACTTTTTCACAATTATACACCCTTTGCTAAATGAATGTATATTTACACTGACCTTCTCCTGCAGGTCTGGTGTCTCTTAACTCATTTCTGAGTGCAAACCCTTATCGCTTTCCCTTCTCTCAACCTCTTCCACACAGACAGCCCTAACAAAATAATTAAATCCTCCTATCAAAAATTAATAAAATCTTACCCAAAAATAAAAACAAGCATAATTAAAACAGTTATTTATCATTCAGTCAATGCACGGCTAAACAGATGTGTTTTGAGTCTGGATTTGAATGTGATTACTGTTGGAGCACATCTGAGGGCTGTTTCATAAAAGATGCTAAGAAAAGCGAGGATTAAACTCCAAAACCTGACTTGAATTAACCTAACAAATGAGTTTGGGCTAAAACGGTTTCATAAAAGGTAATTGAAGTGCACACAGTCCCACTAATTTGATCCAGGTTCACCTAGTCAAGATAATTTAGCGTGCACGCTTTTCTTAAGCAGCCCTAGAGGTCGATCATGGATCAAATCGATCCACCATAGGAAACGGCATACATTTTGTGCTGTTTAATGCGTTTGAGACATGGTGTTTTCCTTAGTGCATAACTTACTTTTCACAAGTTTATTCTCCATCTGTAAATGTTAGAAAGTAATGCAAATATTTCCATTTTGAGGCTAAACTTCACAGTGAACGAGCGCTGCTGCGCGCATGCGCGCTAAACAGACGGGACGCAATAAGCACACTAATTCTAAAATATACATTTCGCTAAAATATTTGATGTTGGACATTAAATGTGCCTTATGTACACTTTCAAACCTACAAGTAAGTGTATTTTTATGATAGTAACTGTAAATGGACTATTGTAATGGGGTAAATCAATATACTTTGGGACAATTACTGAGTTTAGATTCATCTTACCAATTAAAATTTAGTCTGTGCATATTAATTTTAATTTTTAATTTTGTGATTTTAATTTCTGCTCTTCTAATAACCATAAAGAGTACTACTGCCAAACAAAACCAGAGAGAAATGTATTCATATATTTTAAAACAATCGAATTAAATATTAGGCACAAAACATTTAGCCAGTAAGAAAGGAAAACCTATATATATATATAATATAATTCAGGTTGATTAGGACACTTTTTCCCAGTCATTTCAATAGCAAAAAGTGTCCTAATCAACCTGAATTCCATATATATATATATATATATATATATATATATATATATATATATATATATATATATATGAGACCAGAGTATAGATTAAATATGGGCCTTGGAAAAGGCTAGCTGACTTTATTGTGCTTTGACTACAGTGGGTAGTTTCAGTGTGGACAACAACCATGCATGCCACTTCAGCAGGCTGCATCTTACTCTGTCACTCTTTTCATAGCTTTTGCTGGCTCTGAAACACTCACTTGGTATTTCTCCTGCTCTTTGTCTATCAAAAAAATCACTCATCACTTAATGACAGCTTACAAATGAAGGCCTGATTGTTTCAGGGGCCTTGTCACAGGTTTATTGATTTTGAATTTCTGTGTTACTTTTGCTATATTTTCACACTTAAAACAATGATTTGGTAATCCTCTTGTACTCTTTTGTGCTAAGAAATAAGTCTCCTGACAGTTCTCTCCCAAGTGCTTCCATTGTTGTATATATATATATATATATGTGTTAATAAAGTCAAATAATTGTATGCGAGAGAGTCAGCTGTAATATCATTGCGTTCCTATTGGTCAGTGTTAGAGAAGCTCAGCTTAGCCTGACAGTTAGCCTGCTCCAGACCAGGCTAGTTTCCCAGCATAAGTTGCCAGAGTAACTGAGTTTGAACTAATTTAAGTTTGTTTTATGAAACAGAATTCACTGACAACAAGTCTGACTAAGTAAAATAAGCCTGGCTTGTTTTCTAATCTTGTTTTATGAAACAGCCCTCTGATCTCTTCAGGAAGCTGGTTCTAGCTGCGGCTGGCATAACAGCTAAAAGCAGACTCTCCTTGCTTTGAGTGAACCTTGGTATTTCTAACTGACTTGATCCTGATGATCTTAGTGATCTGTTTATAATCAGTGAACATATCTGCAATGTATTGAGGTCCTAGGCCATTGAGCGATTTATAAAAAAAGTAACAGTACTTTAAAATCAATTCAAAATGCAACTGGAAGCCAGTGCAAGGACCTGAGGACTGGTGTGATATGTTCATATTTTCTGGTTCTGCTCAGAATCCTGGCAGCAGTGTTCTTTATGAGCTGCAGCTGTCTTATGGTCTTATTGGGAAGGCCAGTGAGGAGTTCATTACAATAATCCATCCTGCTGGTGATGAAAACAAGTTTCTCTAAGTCTTGACTGGAAACAAAGCATCTAATTCTTGCAATATTTTTGAGATGATAGTATGCTGATAAGGTAATATAAATAAGTGTTTCTGAACCCTTTTCATAGAGACACCCTAACACTGCATTTTCAAACATACCTGAATCAACTCATCAGTGGTGCGTTTCCCAAAAGCATCATTAGCCAACTATGGTTGCAAGTTCAGTTGAATTGTGTTGGTAATGACGGAACTTGCGACCATACTTGGCTTCGGGAAAAGCATCCCTGCTCATTAGTAGAGAACCCAAAACCTGAAATGAATGGGTCAGAGTGAGACAGCCAAAATGTGTAGGCCTACTATTGGAGTGCCTCCAGGAACAAGGTTGGGGAACACTTGTTTAAATTATGTATAAATGCACTTATGTATAAATGAGGACCTAAACAAGACACAGGAGTACATAATCAGTTGCTGTCGAAATAAATCAGGACATATTTCAGAAACCAAGGCAACCAAAGGAAACAGGACATGAGAAAACAACATGAAATAAATGTCAAAATGAGAGTCTCTGGTACATGACACAGGAGGTACATGACAAATACCCCATTCACTAGGTGACACCTGGTGTTGTAAACAGAAGAGCCAACAGAGGAGATGACCACAGTAGATCAGCCGATGGAGGAGAAGACCCTGATCAAACCAGCAAAGGAGGAGGTACATTTTTTATTTATTTATGAATCAATGTAAATTCATGTGCATTACTCTTAACGTTGACACATCTTCCTTGTTAAATGAACATTACTTTACATTACATCAAAAAAGGAAAAAAAAAAAAAAGAAACCAAATACAATTATATTTTGTAATTTTACATTAACAATATATTGTAATAAATGTTCTATTTATCAAAACCAAGTCAATCTCATCAAGTTAGTGTTTTAAGCATTTCTACATTCATTCCAAAATAATAACTAAAGGCAATAATAATTTAAACAATACATTTTATTTGTGTATTGATGTTTTTCTTTTTAATTGTCAACCTAGGATATTTTGGATCATCAGTCATGCTCCGTAAACACCGTCTGTCACAGACACAAAGATGTATTTTTAATTTCACCAAGCTGATTGCACTAAAAAAAACCCCGCAGTCATCATGCTTTCAGTCCATTTCAAGTTTGATTTTGACATGACATAAAGCGATGATATCTAACTGGGTGATCTGTTTACTTACTTTTCAATTAGTCTTCCCATTGACACCAACATTTGTTCATTCAAACTGACGCACGGAACGAGCACATCAACAAGAGGTGGGATTTATCACACAAACCAATCATATCCAATCATAACCAATTACATCCAATCATAGCACGACAGAGACATCGCCTCCTCTCACATTACTTTCCCCCATTCATTCTCAATTACTCCCCACAAAACCCACCGCACGCCAGGGGTCTAATGGTTTTCTATGGTTTTCTATGAGAGCAAAGGGAGGCATGACTCCTGCTGTAACTTTACCTGCAGGTGTCGCTGTTGGGCAGTGTTCCTTAAGAAACATGCGCTCTTTTTAATGTCATAATTTGTAATATTTGTGTTGTTTTATATGTAATATGGATTATGATTGATATCCATTTCAACCATGGCGTGTCTATCGTTCTATTTTAAGAGATTTAAATAATCACATAATAAATAGGATATTATTTTCCTATTATTGAATTAAATATGAATTTATGTGTATTATCCAAGCATAGCCTATTACATTTTATTTACATCAGACAATCATGCGACCACGTGAGCAGCACGCTCCCGGGTAGGATCACAAAACTCACTCCATGAATAAATCGCCATCTGAATGCATGAGTTTTATCAATTCAGATTTATTTTTACAGACGTCCAAGTGAGAAACTATTACCACTCGAATAAGTCTATTGAACACCATGCCTTAACAGACCTATAGGACAGTTATTAGAAATTAAAAAGAGTGTGTAGTGTAGTGCACTAATGAATGTTCTTTTCTTCATCTGACTGTGAGTGTTATCACCTTATGTTTAACTTTGTCTTTTTGGTTCCTTCAGGATGCAAACCAACAACGTTGTCAGAGTTAAGTTCAAAGATACCAAGAAATATATTTTTTCCTTCAAAACCTTTTACATTTCAAACGTTTTTGGAATGTGGTAAGAGATAAACTTTTAATATTGTTAATATCATTAATTACTTTTCCCTCTGAAAATTATTTTTAATAGTAATATAAGTGTATGATTGTATCTTATTGTCATGACTTCGGTCTGATTTGCCAAGTTTTGTTGTCTTGTCTCTGTGTCTGCGTGCTCTGTCTTCTTGCCCATCAGTTTTGTTTTGAAAGCTCCCCATGTGCTCTGCTGTCAGTGTGGCGTTTTCCCCTCCCACTCATTATCCTATCTTCATTGTGTTCTCTGTCACACCTGTTGCCACTTTTCCTCATTAGCTTTCCCATATATTAGATCCTCTTGTGCCCAGTCTTTTGTCAGACCGTTGTTGTATGTTTTGAGCTAATGCTTCACTCTTGACCTTATACTCTTGTTTGCCTGGTCTTGTCTTGTCTTGTCTTGTCGCGTTGTGTTTTTTAGGCTCCAAGTGCTGTTTAGTTTTTTTCCTTTTGTTTTAATCAGTAGTGATGGGAAACCGAGGCTTTCTGAAGCGTTTGAGGCTTTCATCAAATTGTACCGAAAAATGGTTCATTACTCAAAGCTTTTAACACAGTGCACATTAGCGACATCTGGTGGTCAAAATAGTTTTCACCATATGTAACAAATTGTCACGGAGTGGCACATGACCAAACAAAGCTTCATAAATCCATGACATGCGAGAGTGGAATCAATCCAGGATCAATACAGCTGTAATCTGATGTAATGTAAATTAATTTGTGCCAGTGACACCACAACTGGACTCATGTGTAGCCTGGTCCACGGATTCACATATTTATCAATAATATAAAATATACAAGTATGTGACCATAATTAATATTTGACATGAGTGGTTGAGAAATTTTTTTGGGGGTGAGCTGTTCAGGGTGTCTGAGATCCCAGCAATAAAATGATTAATGCAATAGTGTGACATACATTCAGTTTCTGTCTGATGTTGAGTTACAGTTCACTCAGTTTAAACTATACGGAATCCCAAATAAGTACACACACACACACAGTCGATGTAAAGTCATACACAAGGCCAAGGGTTATGTCATGTGCTTTTGCAACTGTGCAAAGGTGAATAATGGATTTTTTTTTTTTTTTTCCTGGGAATGTGCTTAGGGTGTTCACTTAGACCGCAAAGGTCTCAATATTTTTATTCAAAAACAGGATCTGTTCCAGTGTGTTGGGGTTCAGTCGGTTTCTTTTTTTGCAGATTACTTCTCCAGCTTTGGAGAATACTCTCTCACATGGGACAGAGGATGCAGGTGTACACAAGTAGTGTTTAGCCAGGTCATGAAGGTGTGGATAAGTCATCTTCTGAGTAGACCAGTACTCTAGTGGGTCAACACAACGTGGCAGAATGGGGTCTCCAAGGTACTTCTGTACCTCCACTGTAGCGTCAGCAGTGGCACTGTTGGTATGCTGTGGAATACTTGAATGCCTGTTTTCCATAAGTCTACCACCACAATATTTGATGATGAGCTTGTGGGTTCTGCTGAAGACCCTGCTGGCGCTGATGAGGTTCCTGGTGTTGGTTGAGCCTGTGGTGATGGTGTTTGTGGTTGCCTCTCAGAATGGATGTTTTCAACATTTTGATCATTGGAATCACCTTGGATCCAGACACCCTTTTCTCCTCTGACATTTCCACCATGGCTTGGTGGAAAGGCCCAAGAATCCCAAGGCACTGATTCATTGATTCATACTCCTCAGCTGTGAATGGTGACAGTTCTGATCTCAGAGTGGGGAGGACTGCTCCTAGAGGCTCTTGCTGCTCATACAGCCGCTGAAACATTGCAAAGGTGCTGTTCCATCTGGTTTCCACTTCCTGAATCGGCTTATGTTGAGCCCTACCCATCTGGTGCTGGAACTGTGACAGCTTGTCCTTCGCTGTGGTGCTGGACCTGAAATGACCCACAATCTTACGCCCTCAGTTACGGAGGTCTTCTAACTCGGGGGTTGAATCAATGGCCTTCTTCACCACCAAGTTGAGCCTATGTGCGAAACAGTGTGCATGACGGATTTTTAAAGTTTCAACACAAGCCACCATGTTTGCTGCACCATCAGTGACCATACAGCTCACTTTTCCAGAGATACCCCATTCCCTCATCAGAGTGGCTTTTGCCTCTGCGATGTGAGCTGCTGTGTGGTTCTTAGGGAACTTGGCCACGCCCAGAGGGATGGATGAGAGCTTCCACTCTGAGGTCATATAGTGGCATGTTACCGCCATGTAAGCATCAGTGTTGATTGATGTCCACATGTCAGATGTCAGGCTTACTACTGCAACCTTTTGCACCTCAGCCTGGGCCTTTTCCTTCAGCTCTATGTGCTTCTTGGCTACCATAGCCTTCAGTGCTTTCCTAGTGGGAAGGATGTAGGTGGGGTCCAGCAAGCTAACCAAAGCCCTGAAGCCTTCATCTTCAACCACAGAAAATGGCTGAGTGTCCTTCACAACCATCTGGACAAGGGCATCATCCAGCTTGTGTTGTCTGGACCCTATTAAAACATTAATAATAAATTTAGCATTACGTTTTTTTTTTTTTTTTTTTTTTTTTTTTAAAATACTTTCCATTATATATAATCTTGAATTAAAAGTTAGGCTACTTACTGTGAGTATGCCCTGCTGCAGCACCTGCAGCAGCACCTGCAGCATTGGATGGGGGTGCAGGGCTATCTGGATTCTTAGCCCTAAGGTGCCTCAACATTGAGGATGCATTGTTGTTGAAAGACAATTGTTGAGTACAAAGCAAGCATCTGACCTGGAAAAATAAACATCAATATAATTATTAAAAGATTAACAGATCTACTAAACAGGTTATTTGCTTATACATATACAACATATCATGATCAGTCTACAATAATATTAATAATAATATAATAATAATAATACAATAATAATAATCTTAATAATAATAAGAAGAATTATTATAACTACCTTAGTAGGAGATTCCATGTCGAAATACTCCCAAACTATGGATCGACCTCTCTTTCCTCCTTGTGCACCACTAATTTCCATTGCACTCTTTCTCTCTCTCTCTCTCTCTCTCTCTCACACACACACACTCTCTCTCTCTTTCTCTCGATCTCTGTATATCTTTCAAAATAAGTGTTTTGCGTGTCTTAATCTCCTACTGACAGCCCTCGAAGTAATGGGATGATCACTTCCCTTTTATGCATCAGGTGGTGCCGCGAAGCGCCAATTTTTTCAAACCAGCTGTCCCGAACATCCGATACTGCATGACGTTTGAAGCTTCAAACGTCATCAATCACGTGGCATTGTCATTTCGATACAAGCAACGGCACAGTGTGTGATACAATAGTGCTTTGAAAACTACGTCGGAGCATCGGAGCCCCGGTATCAACCGTCCCATCATTATTAATCAGTTCTTTCTCATTCTGCCAGACTTTTTTGTTCTTCTCCCTGCCCTGACTATCCTTGTGTCGGTTGAGACTTGGGTGCATCGCTCCAGTCCCTCTCTGCAATCTCAAAGCTCTCACCTGGAGATTGGGTGAGATTTCAACACTGCGTCACAGACAGCACTCTAGGGAGAGTGACTTCCACGCTGCATCACAAGCGACGCTAGGACCTTGTTTTGGACTCTCTTTTGTGTTCCTGTTTTCTTTCCCCTTGAGCTCAGTGAGGGAAAAATAAAGCTTTTCTGTTACCTGCAATTGAATCCGTGTCTCTCCCTGACACTTATGGGGTATAAAAATAACTGTTTTAGTTCCTTTGGTATTGCTGGCCTTTGTCAATTTGCCAATGGTTTGTCTTCAGTTGCCAAGAAATTTGATCCTCATACAATGATGTTAAAGTCTTCGAAGACAGAGGTTGATGAAGAAGCATTCGAATATCTGCTGACACGACTAGACCTTGGTGTCCTAGATATTTTCATCTCAGCCGCAGCTAGTATTGATGGTAAATTGTTTGACATGCATATCAAGTTTTGTGTTTATTCTTAGCAATATTCACCAATTCACTGACTTGACTGGCTAATAATTCTATTGGACTAATTCTCAATAGCTATTTAGCATGCTATTAAATTAGTATGAACAGATAATCAGACCATTGATATGGTTTATATTGAAGATTCTTTAAAGGGTTAGTCCACCGGGGGGCGCTATGGCGCATGGTGAAGAGTAGACGTGTCCTCCACTAGCTCCGAGGGAAATTGACTTTTATATTAATTTTGTTGTACCTTTTTCAATATAACTTTTTGCGATTGCTTTTACTGTAGTTAGAAGACAGTTTTTATTAATTATTTCACCTGAGGCATTACAAGATGAAAAACACTCGACAGAAACAGGACACCCAAAGAGGAGGCCGCAAAACACCACCTCCGCTTGATTCCGAAACACCGGATCAGGAGAGCAGCACGGCTAGCACTTTGGATGCTAGAATACAAGCCATGATGGACGCGCTTAAGAACGATCTTTTCTCTAAAATGGACACGGTTGCTGTTAGATTGCACTCCGAGATCTCGTCCGTTAGAGGAGAATTGAAAGCTTCAATTGAACCACTTCAGCGATTAGTAGACTCTCATGAAGCAGCAGTGCGAGATCTCGAGCAGGCTGCTAACGACCATAGCTCCCGTATAACTGAACTCGAGGCTACCGTCACCAAGTTATCCGCTCAGGTGATTCGTCTGGATGATAAGTGCGAAGACTTGGAAAGCAGATCTCGAAGAAATAATATTCGTGTGGTTGGTGTACCGGAGGGAATGGAAGGACCTCGTCCTACTGACTTTATTGCAGGTTTGCTACAGGACCTACTAGGACTGGAAGAAAAAACGCTACTTGATCGTGCTCACCGCTCTCTGCGGAACGAACCAGCGGCCGGATCCCAACCTCGGGCTTTTATCGTGCGGGTGCATTTTTTCCATGTTCGTAACACGATTCTACGACGAGCAGGCGAGTCTTCTCCACTCCTTTACAAGGACAAACGGATCTCTGTGTTCCCAGACTTTACATCCTCTGTTGCCAAGAAGCGTTCTGCCTTTTCTGCGGTGAAACGCAGTCTGCGCTCCTTTCCGGAGGTCAAGTTTGGGCTTCTATACCCCGCCACACTTAAGATCACTATGCCGGATGGCACTTCGTGGCGTTTTGAAGACCCCTCTTTGGCCAGTGACTTTGTTAAAAAGAACTGTAAGTAGAGTGGACATTGTGATGACAGGATCAGTCTAATGCTTGCAGGTAGATAGTATTAGGTCATTTGTTCTGTAATACTGGCCCTGGGTTATCTACGGCTGTTTATGGCTATGTGTATGTATATGTATATACATATATAATTTAATTTTTTTTTTTTTTTTTTTTTTTTTTTTTTTTTTGGGTGAATAAGTTGTTAATACTTAAACAGTAAAAAGCTATGTTGTTTTGGTTTCATTGAATGTATCGAGAGCAATTTGTCTGGCTTAATTTGGAGTATGTGACCTTTACTACTCTATAGGTACATTTGTTCAGCTTTATTTATTAAGTCAATTTTCTTTCAGGTAGCACTATTCTTTTTTTAGCGTAGAGCTATTATGGAGCGTTCTGTGCCTTTAGTTAGGTTTGGGTTTGTGTGTATCTCATTTGGGGAGATGCTAACAATGGGGTGGTGTGGTGGGATGGGGAGGTTTGTGTTCTATTTTTGTTGTGGTTGTCATGTGTTTCCAAGGTTTTATTGTATTGGTTTTGTAATTATTTTACCAGTTTACTCAGCTGTGTTGACGGTTTATTTGTCATTTTTCTTGACATTCTTTTTCTGCCCTATTTTTGGTGAATGGCCCAATCGAGTGTAAACCTAAGTACTGATGGAGGTGATCTCAAACTGGTGTCCTGGAATTGTAAAGGCCTGAACTCCCCTGTGAAACGCACTAAGGTATTAAATCATCTCAAAAACTTAGGAGCACAGATTGTTTATCTTCAAGAGACACACTTAAAATCTACTCCTCATTTTCAAATTCGAAGTAGGTGGGTGGGTCAGTCCTATTTCTCTTCATTTTATAGCAAGTCTAGGGGAGTCGCCATTTTATTTCATAAATCAATTCCTTTTGTTTGTTCTAAAGTGGTGTCTGATCCTAATGGTAGATATTTGATTATTACAGGTAGTTTATACGGCACCCAACTGATTTTTGTTAATGTATATGCCCCAAACTGGGATGATGCTGAGTTTTTCAAGAAACTTTTTTCTGCCCTTCCGGACATGTCCTCCCACTTACTCATTTTAGGTGGGGACTTTAATTGTTGGTTGAACCCAGATCTTGACCGTTCCTCTAATAAAGCGGCAACACTTTCAAATTCGGCTAAAGTTATAAAAGACTTTATGGTGAATTTTTCAATTTCAGATCCTTGGCGTTTCTTTAACCCTACAAGTAAAGCATTTTCCTTTTTCTCTCCTGTGCATCGTACATTTACTCGGATTGATTATCTCTTATTGGATAATAGATTTCTTCCATGTCTCACTTCTACCTCTTGCTCATATGAACCAATGGTTATCTCAGACCATTCCCCTGTTGTACTCAACATTAGGTTTAAAGGCTTGGTTCGATCACACTACCCTTGGCGTCTTAATACGCGCTTACTGTCAGACGAAAAATTTGTTGATATGATATCCAGCCAAATTGATTTGTTTTTGAGTACAAACAGGACCCCAGATGTGTCTGCGTCTGTCTTATGGGAGACGTTGAAAGCTTACATTAGAGTCAAATAATCTCTTACGTGAATTATGATAGAAGGCGGAGGAGGGAGATAGTGGTCACTCTAACCAATCGCATTGCCCAATTGGACGCAGCGTTAGCCACTTCTCCAACTCCTGAGTTGTATAAGGAACGCCTCACAGCTCAGTCAGAATTTAATACATTGGCTGCGGACCGTGCTGTTGAGCTGTTACTTAAGACTAGCAGTACATACTTTGAACAGGGGGACAAAGCTGGTAGAATGTTGGCACACCAATTACGGCAGACTATCTCCTCTCATCAGATTCCGGAAATTGCCACATCTTCAGGCACTACGATAGACCCAGAAAAAATAAATGATGTATTTAGAGCTTATTATGCCTCATTATATACATCAGAGACAAATGTGGAAAAGTGTGATTTTGATGGCTTCCTCTCCCATTTAGAAATCCCTCAGGTTAATTCGGACATGGCAGATCAATTAGAAATCCCAATAACTGCCCAAGAACTTTCGGGTGCTCTTAAAGCGATGCAGTCTGGCAAATGCCCAGGGCCAGACGGCTTTCCTGTAGAGTTTTACAGATGCTTTCAAAATAAACTAGCTCCAGTTCTGATTGATATGTTTAATGAATCTTTTCTGACGGCTAAACTTCCCCCTACGCTTAATCAGGCTTCGATTTCTCTTATTTTGAAGAAGGACAAGGACCCTCTTAGTTGCTCTTCGTATAGACCAATTAGTTTATTGAATGTTGATTTCAAAATTTTATCCAAAATGCTTGCTCTTCGTTTGGAAACTGTTCTTCCAGATATCATTTCTCCTGATCAAACGGGGTTTGTTAAAAATAGGCACTCTTTTTTCAATTTGAGAAGGCTTTTTAATACTATTTATAATCTTCCGTCAACAACCTCACCGCAAGCAATTATATCGTTAGACGCGGAGAAGGCCTTCGATCGTGTGGAATGGGCATACTTATTTCATACTTTGGGGAAATTCGGCTTTAAGGAAAATTTCATTTCTTGGGTGAAGCTTTTATACTCATCTCCTTTGGCGTCAGTTAGGACAAATAATAATCAGTCCTCTTACTTTCCTCTTTATCGTTCAACGCGGCAAGGGTGTCCCTTAAGTCCTCTTTTATTCGCTGTGGCAATTGAGCCTCTTTCTATTGCGCTTCGTGCTGACCCACATATTAAAGGTATTGTGAGTTGTGGGCAAGAACAGAAAGTGTCTCTATATGCAGACGATCTTCTTTTATTCATTACTGACTTCTCTGTGTCAGTCCCAGCTGCACTTTCTGTTTTTGGTTCTTTTGGAGCCATATCTGGTTACAAGCTAAATTTAGGAAAGAGTGAGCTGCTTCCTCTTAATAAGGCGGCACGTGAATACCCACTTCACACCCTGCCATTTAAAGTTGCTCAGCACGAGTTAAGATATCTTGGGATTCAAGTTACTGCTAAATTCATGGATCTTTATCGCGCTAATTTCATTACTCTTCTGTCTCAAGTACAAAGTAGCTTTAATCGTTGGTCAGTGCTGAACTTATCTCTAGCAGCTCGGATTAATAGTATTAAGATGAATGTCCTTCCCAGGTTTCTATACTTGTTTCAGTGTGTACCAATTTTCCTTCCGCAAACCTTTTTTCGTAAATTAGACGCCATTATTTCGGATTTTGTTTGGAGTGGGAGGCCACCAAGATTACGTAAACAATATTTACAGAGCCCAAAGAAGCTAGGGGGAATGGCCCTACCCAACTTTAAGTTTTATTACTGGGCGGCTCATCTCAAAATAATTCAGTTTTGGTTACATTCTGGTTTACAGTTATTATCGTCAGTTTGGTTGGGAATGGAGCATTTTTCCTGCAAACCTGTTTCACTCTCAGCTTTGGCTCATTCACCTATTAAATCACCTATAAAAAATTACACTAAAAATGTCATTATTAAGACAACTGTAAAGATTTGGAATCAGTTTAGACGTTCCTTTGGCCTTCAAACATATTCTACTTTGGCACCAATAACAGCTAATCACTCCTTTCCTCCATCGTTAATTGATCGTGCATTTGAGATTTGGTCTAATATGGGCATTAAAATATTTAAGGATCTCTACATTGATAACACTTTTGCCTCATTTGAACAGTTGTCCCAAAAATTTTCCCTCCCAAATCAACACTTTTTTAGGTACTTGCAGATTCGTAATTTTGTTTCTCATAGGTTCCCTCAGTTTCCTTCTATGCCCTCTGACACATCCCTTGATATTTTTTTAAAACCAGCCCGCTTTGAAGGGTATGATTTCATTTATTTATGCTCAGATCCACTCACTTAGATTGGTTTCTTTGTCGTCAATTAAAGCGCTATGGGAGGAGGATCTAGGGATTGCATTTAGTGATGATATGTGGGGGAATGTTCTTGACAAGGTACACCACTCCTCGGTTTGCGCCAAACATGGACTGATCCAATGTAAAATTTTACACCGTACTCATTTAACTAAAACCAGGCTCGCTAAGATGTTTAATAACATTGACCCGACTTGTGACCGATGTCACCAGGCAGCAGCAACACATATACATATGTTTTGGTCTTGCCCTGTTTTAACAACCTATTGGCAAAATATTTTTGATTCTTTGAGTGAGGTCACAGGGAAGAGAATAGTGCCTGATGCTATCACTGCACTTTTCGGGGTAACTCCGGTCACAATACCGTTGTCTGCAGAGTTCAAGATGTTCATAGCCTTTGTTAGTTTGTTAGCAAGGCGTTTGATACTTTTGAATTGGAAGTCTCCTACACCTCCATCGCATATTCACTGGATTAGGGATGTTCTGTACTTCGCCAAACTCGAAAAAATTAGACATTTGTTAAGGGGCTCTCAAAGAAAATTTTTTAAGACGTGGGACCCCTTTTTTGAATATGTTGGGAAGTTGACCTTTCCAGATAATCCTCAGTAAACTTAGTGACCCGCATTTTTGCTGCAAATGAATGGGCAGTAGCCCTTTGGACCGTTACTCACAGCTAAAGGTTTTTTTTTTTTTTTTTTAATTATTATGTTGTCTGTCATTGTTTATTTTTGTTGATTCTTGATGTTTTGGTCTTTGTATTATTATTATTATTATATATTCTTTTCTTTTATATATATATATATGTGTGAAGGGGAGTTTTGTTTGTTCTATTTCATGCTAAAATTCAATAAAGAGATTGATGAAAAAAAAAAAGGGTTAGTCCACCCCAAAATGAAAATTCTGTCATTAATTACTCACCATCATGTCGTTTCACACCCGTAAGACCTTCGTTCCTCTTTTTTTTTTTTTTTATCTTCTATTGAAAGCAATGAAATGACCACATTCAATGTACAGAAAAGTAGTAAAAACATTTAAAATAGTCAACGTGACTACAGTGGTTCAACCTTAATTTTATGGAGCGATAAAAAATATAAAATATAAATATAAAATATATTTTTTATAAAAAAAATAAAAAAAGCTCTCAGATTCCATCAAAATATCTTACTTTGTGTTCTGAAGATGAACAAAGGTCTTACGGGTGTGGAACGACATGATGGTGAGTAATAAATGAGAGAATTTTCATTTTTGGGTGAACTAACCTTTTAAGCTCAAGCTCATTAGGAGATACTGAGGGCAGAGTCTGATTTACAGTTTGAAATTGTTTTCATTTGAGACATGGTTAATATGTTGTAGATTAAAGGTTAACTGTATGACATCATTTCAATATCTATAGAGGTTTCACCTCAATTAATCCACACATTTGTAGTCATCAAGACTTGGCCACGAATATGCTGTCAGTACTGATTCTGTGTGCAGTATAAACTAAAGTACTGGATTGGTTAATATATTTATACCAGCAAATCGTCCAAGAGAAGTTAAGTCAAGTTAAAGTGAGTAGGAGGCTATGTTCAATCACTTCTACCTAAAAACCAAACCTAAAGGCCTAAAAAAAAGTTTTGTTTTCATGTCTCCAGGTTGGGACAGCTACATTTCTGGATTCTGATGCTGGTTCACCTTTTGCCACCCTCAAGTCAAGGCCGCAAAACACCGGGAAAGATCTCAGCTAGACAAGCTTGTGATTGTCTTGTGAAATTCATCAGGGTGAAGTTACTGATGAAGCAGATCAAATGGCACTAGGTCATAATGTTGGTACTGTGTGACTTCTCAGACAGGTTCTTAAAGATCACTTGTCCTCCAAATTGTTGTTCTTGTGCTATTCTTTTCTACTTATATACTTAGCACATACTTATTGTGCTTTTCCACTGCATGGGACGGCTCGGTATGGAACAGTATGGCTTGCTTAAATAGTACCAGCTTGGTGGTGGTTCCAAGCATGCCGTACTGATACTAAATGTGATGTGTAAACACTGCAGATCACTGATTAGCTATAGAGTATTGTCACTACCAGTTTGTCTGGCTATCACCAGACCAAGCTCAATTTAAAATTGAACATTGGTCTGGGGAGTATGCTATGTATTTCCTACTGCACAAGAGGCGTGATCAACGAGCATTAGTCACGCAATTGTATAGTCCTTCAACCAATCAGATCAACGATCCGGGTGATGTACTTTGCAGAGCGATGCGAAAACTCCAGACAGGTTTACCGTGTGTCTCAATCAGCTCCCTAGTTCAGTAGTCAGGGCACTGATCAGGGAATCAGCCACATTCACTTTCATGATATACTGATTCACGACCTAGGGAACTAGGGAGCTGATTGAGACACAGGTTTAGTTTGTATTGGTTTGTAGCATTGATCCGCGGTTTGCAGAAGCAGCAATGGCATCGAGCGATTTTTGCAGGTTGTGCAAAAAAACATGAAAGTGATTGGTATTTACACCCACTCGAGCAATTTGTTTGCTAACTAAAGAAGTCATTCAGCATCGTCGAGAGGTTAAAAGGCAACTCTGATACTGTTCTGGTTCAATGTAAAGGAACGCGGAAAATAGCCGCCCTAAACTACTTCATTGTCATAAAAACCAAAAAGAATTCCAGTCAGCTCAGGCGGCGCGAGATTCAAGAAGCAGGGAGACGAAACGTATAGAGCAAATAATAAAAATATTGTCTACCATCAAAGGGCATTGAAGTAAAAGAGTCCTGTACTCACATCGTGAAGCAAACCACCAAAATAACAACAGAGAATCATTGTGTGTCATTAATCGCTGTTTGTAATCTTCCTATGAAGAGACTGTCGGATCAACGCTCTGCTACATTTCTCTCAGATAAGGTAAATGCTTAACACAATCGGCGTCAGTGTGATTGTGCATTGTTTTTTAGGAGTGACGGTCTTGCGAGAGACGGGTAGATCAGATAGAGTTTGAAAGCTGCTTGCCGTCGCTTCTCTATCGTCATCGTGTTATACCTGCCAATAGCGAGCAAGGTGGATAAGCCAGTCTGTGATTGGTTCCCGCAAAAGTGTAACAGCGCAGCAGAAATGAATGTACGGGTTTCCAGACTGAGTTGCCGAGCGAAATCAAATCGCCTAACTACCAGTGTCATTGAATTTGAAACACAAGACACCAAACCCGCTAGATTTAAATAGTCAGTAACAGCCACCGCAATATAATTTTTTTTCGCAAAACGACTTGCTTTAACTCCCTGAGGTCTGAAAACGCGCCGGTGCGTTTTGCAGGATTTTTTTTTCACATTGCAGCAAAACAGACTTAAAATACTCCGTCATTTCTTGTCATAGAGACATAAGTAATATATCAATTGAAACTATAGAATGTCTTCTTTTATTTGTGTACACTCAGAGTAAAAACACAATGTTGTGCTTTTTGTAAAATAAAGAAAACTAACATAATGCGTGATCTCTCCTCTCCCTCTGAACGAAGTGCAATCTGATAGTTCTCAGAAAATGAACTGTAACTTATGAATACTAATGACAAAAAAAATGACACTTACATCTAAAGAAACGTTGAAATGTCAGGTTTTAAATCGTGCAAGTCAAATCGAAAACAAACATTCTGTGTTTATGTAATCTGTATGAAAAGAGAGCCATGTCAGAAGTCTGCGATTCAGCTCATTATCCGCTAATGCGGCCACGCCCACGGAGCCAGCGCTATTCAGACGCAAATTCAGAGGCAATACATGCATTCATCGTCTCAATTGTGTATTTATTGTCTTGAAAAGTGTTTATTTGGATGTTAAAGCAATGGTTAGCGATCTCTAGAAGACATGCCGTTAGTTCCTAGTTCCTTTTCTTCTTTATATGAATTTGTGGCCTAAAGGTGTACAGAGAGCGCCCTCCGGCTGCAAGTATGAATTGAAAACACCATTCCTGAAATATCCTCTTCTTCTTTAGAATAATTTGTGGACTAAAGGTGTACAGAGAGCGCCCTCTGGCTGCAAGTATGAATTGAAAACACAGTATCCAGCACTCATAGTGATGACAATAAATATTACTTCTCAGTATAGAAAATTGACATAAATGTATAAGAATCCATCAATATTTCTCCAAATGTGCATTTTGAGCTAAAAGCCTATATGAAATGCCATAGAGGTAACATAATTGTTCAGACACTTTGCATCACAGAAATACATAATATTTTAAAGAATATAATAGAATACCATTATTTTAAATTGTAATAATATTTCACAGTATTGCTGTTTATGATGAGCTGATACATTATTACAGAGGGTTTTTTTCATAGCCTACCTGACTGAAAGGCCTCATTAATATGCAAGTCATTTCAGGTCATTATTATGTGATTCTTTTGTCTTCTCAGGTGTAAATGGCCCATTATTCATGCAGATTCACGCCTCCACGCATACTGTGTTTCTTGACAAAAAGTGTCTTACAAAAACTAAATCAATATATTGTTTTAGATGAAAGAGTAGGTAGGATCATTTTTACATAATTCTGAAGCAAAAACTCTAGTCTACAACCTCCAATACCCAAAAGTCTTGTGAACACTTTTTTTGGCCTTATTTCAGTGACTTAAGTTTTTTGTTTTTTCAATAACCACGCATAAACATTATTCCTTCAAAAATACAAACATGTACATACATGTTCCTCGCATATTATTGTAGCCTAGTTTGTGCTGAATACAGTGTAATGACACTTTTGTCATTTATATGTTTATGAACAACTGAAAAAAGCACAAATGTCAGGGCATGTCAAAACTTCTCCAAGCCCCAAATCAGCCTCAGACTCCAGAGGGTTAAACCAGTGGTTCTCAAACCTGTCCTGGGGACCCCCCACCACTGCATATTTTGCATGTCACCCTCATCTAACACACCTGATTCAAGTCATCAGCTAATTAGTAGAGACTGCAAGAGTTGAATTGGGTGTGTTAGATGAGGGAGACATGCAAAATGTGCAGTGGTGGGGGGTCCTCAGGACAGGTTTGAGAACGTACTCGGTTACGTACGTAACCTCGGTTCCCTGAGATACGGGAACGAGTACTGCGTATGGGGAAAAGCTCCTTTTTCCTCCTCGCTGAAGCCTTTTTCAATAGCGCAGTGTAACTGCACGTCTATTGGCTCAAAGGAATGAAACTCTTTGAACCAATGACGGCGTGGCGTAGTCGCACGAGCCTATGGCGAAACAGCGCGCCAACAAGCCCGCCAAAACGGGCGTGGCTTGTGGCTATATAAGCCGGTGTTTCCCCATGGGATTCAGTTAAAACTCGACTGAAGCGACGACACTGAGCCGCAGTGTCGAGGCATGGCATAAAACGCAGTACTTGTTCCTGTATCTCAGGGAACCGAGGTTACGTACATAACCGAGTACGTTCCCTTTCGATACTCTCACTCATACTGCGTATGGGGAACGAATACAATCACGCCGTGCCACGACAGGGAACGACAAAAACATATCATGGGTGCGAGGGGGCCCAGAAGATACGTGATGGGCCAAGGCCGTCGAACCCTAGGTACACAGGAGCAGGGAGACCCCTGAGGAGGCGTGACGACGCGAGAGGCGTTGCTTTGAGACCGGAGACCCCTTGGTGCGGCCTCCAAAGCAGACGAAGAGCTGGTCCGATTGCCTGAATGGCTCGGACCGCTCAATATAGACCCTCAATACCCTGACGGGGCAGAGCAATTGCACCTCTCGCTCATCCAAAGAAGGAGGTAGCGCCGAGAGGGAAATGATCTGTGCTCTGAACGGGGTCGAGAGCACCTTGGGGATATAGCTATGTCTGGGTTTCAGAATGACCTTCTCGTTGAGAATGACCTTCTGGGTTTCAGAATGACCGACTCGACCAGAGGAACGCGGCCCGAACTCGGCCCGAACTCAAGGCATGCAGGGCTCACAGAGAGGGCCTGCAGGTCGCCGACATGCTTAAAACCGCTCTGCTACTCGCACTAGCATCGGTTGAGTGTTAAGGGCCGGAGATCAGCTGACCGCAGCGGCTCAAAGGGCGGACCTTTGAGGGCTGCAAGGACAGTGGAGAGGTCCCAAGAGGGAACGGTAAGTGGTCTAGGGGGGTTAAGACGCCTAGCACCTCTTAGGAAACGGACAATGAGGCCATTTCTGCCCACCGTCTGGTCAGCGATGGGGCGTGAAACGCTCCAATGGCTGCAACGTAGACCTTGAGCGTGGAAGGGGTGAGACCTCTGTCCAGCCGTTCTTGGAGGAAAGACAGTATCTGAGATATGTCACTCTCCACAGGGTCGACGCTGCGCGTTGAGCACCAGTCAACGAAGTTCGACCATTTCTAAGCATAGAGACGCCTGGTAGACGGAGCTCTAGCTTGAGAAATGGTGTGCAGATTGTTCCCGGGGAGACCTATCGGCTCCCATCGAGGGACCACAGGTGCAGAGCCCATAGCTCGGGCTGGGGGTGCCAGATCGTCCTGTTCGCCTGAGAGAGGAGGTCTCGTCTCAGGGGGATTGGCCATGGGGTTCTCGTGGAGAGCCTGAACAGCTCCGAGGACCAGATTTGGGCCCTCCAGAGTGGGGCCACCAGGAGGATTCTGTGTCTGTCTTCCCTGATCCGTCTGATGACGCAAGGAATCATTGCGATCGGGGAAAGGCATACAGGAGGAGCCTGGGCCAGTCGTGGGCCAGCGCATCCATTTCCTTTGAAAAGAAGGTTGGGCAGTGAGAGCTGTCTTCTGAGGCAAAGAGGTCTACATCTGCCTTCCCGAAGATCTCCCATATCTTTTGTACCGTCTGGGGATGGAGCATCCACTCGTCTGAGGGGACATTGCTCCGTGACAGCATGTCTGCCCCTAGGTTCGATTTCCCAGGTATGTGCGTCGCTCTGAGCGACCGTAGCCTGGGCGCTGCCCATTCGAGGAGGCGCTTTGTCAGGGCACAAAGGCGGCTGGACGACAGGCCTCCCTGGTGGTTTATATATGACACGACCGCCATGCTGTCCGATTGGACCAGGACGTGCTGTCCTTTCAGGAACTTCTGGAACGCGGCCAGGGCGCGTTCTACTGCCAGCATCTCGAGGCAGTTGATGTGCAGATGGCTCTGCTCGTGGGTCCACGAGCCGAAGGCTGGTCTGCCCTCGAAAACGGCTCCCCAACCCGTGTTGAAGGGGAACTCCACGCTTGAACCAGCTGGGGTTTGTCCAAGGTCTCAGAGCTGTGACACAGGCATGATTGACCCTGACTAAGAAGCGGCCATGCCACCAAGCATGCAGTGGAACCCTGAGTTTCAGCCAGTATTGCAGAGGCCGCATTCGGAGGAGGCCGAGCTGCAGTACCGGGGAGGCGGAAGTCATCAGTCCCAGCATCCTCTGGAAGGACTTCAGAGGGTAACGGACATTGTTCCTGATCGATGCCGAGAGCTTCTGAATCGTCAGAGCGCGCTCTGGAGAGACTACAGCCCTCATATGGACTGAGTCGAAGACTGCGCCCAGGAACGTGATACGTTGGCTGGGGAGCAGCGAGCTCTTGGCAAAATTGACCCTGAGTCCCAGGCACTGAAGGTGGCTGAAGAGCACGGATCTGTGGTGTTCTAGCTCGGTACGAGACTGGGCAAGTATGAGCCAGTCGTCGAGGTAATTCAAAACTCGGATTCCCATCTCCCTCAGAGGGAGAAGCGCCGAGTCCATGCACTTGGTAAACGTGCGGGGAGCTAGAGACAGCCCGAAGGGCAGGACCTTGTATTGATAGGCCACACCCTTGAAGGCGAATCTCAAGAATCGCCTGTGGTGGGGGGCTATCTGGATGTGAAAGTATGCGTCTTTCAGGTCCAGTGAGAAGAACCAGTCCTCGGGGCGGATCTGCGCGAGGATCTGCTTCAACGTTAGCATTCTGAACTTCCGTCTCATGAGGGAGAGGTTCAGAAGCCTGAGATCTAAGATGGGTCTGAGACCGCCATCTTTCTTGGGGACAACAAAGTAGCGGCTGTAGAAGCCCGACTCGCTCTCTGCGGGGGGGACAATTTCTATGGCTCCCTTCTGTAACAGAGACGTCACTTCTGCACGGAGGACATGCGCGTCGTCCGCTTTGACTGAAGTGGTGACCACACCGCTGAAGCGCGGGGGCCTTCGGGCGAACTGCAGGGAGTTGCCGCGGGATATGGTCCCGATGACCCACTGTGACACTCCGGGGATGGCTTGCCAGGCCTCAACCCGTGTGACCAGGGGCTGAATAGCGTCCGGTGACAGACCACTGTGCAGGGGTCTTTGCACCGTCGTTACAGGATGAGGAAATTTGCTCTCTTTTTGGGAATTTAAAAATATTGGGTTCGCCATTAAAACGGCGGTTTGTGTGGGCGCAACCTCTGTGGGCCCAGGGCATGTAACCCGATGATTCCCAACACCCGGAACTAAGCGAGGTGGCGGGGAATGCGTGCGAGAGAGCTTTTGGGGTGGTCCGGCCGTGGCGAGACCTGACCCCATCCTCTTTCTTCCTACTTGATCAGGAAGACGCCGGAGGCGTCGGGTCCAGCACTATCCTAGGCCGGGGACCCTGGCGTCTCGGGAGCATGGAGCGCTTCGCAGGGCGGGCTCACTGGCGCTGCTCCTTAGGTGGCGCTGCTTGAGATGCGGAAGGGGCGGGTTTGCTCTGGAGCTGGGTCGGCGCAGGCTTGGACCGACTTGCAGCGGATGAAGAGCTGGAGTGCTTTGGCAAGAAATGTCTCATTGCTTGGGACTAGGGCTGCACGATATATCGCATGAGATTGTCACGCGCATTTCGTCAGTAAAGCCGGTTCCCTGATTACCGCTAAATCGCCATCACCTGCTTTCAAATGGTGCGGCATTTAATAGACAGAGCCGTAGATCACTGAAAAGCCACGCAATATCGCGTTCATATCGCAGATGAATCGCCTTCGATAATGAATGCGATATTGCATGGCTTTTCAGTGATCTACGGCTCTGTCTATTAAATGCCGCACCATTTGAAAGCAGGTGATGGCGATTTAGCGGTAATCAGGGAACCGGCTTTACTGACGAAATGCGCGTGACAATCTCATGCGATATATCGTGCAGCCCTACTTGGGACGATTTCTGCGCAGCGGAGAAGTGCTCGGTGAACCCTTCCACAGCTGGCCCGAAGAGACCTGAGGGTGAGACAGGGGCGTCCAAGAAGGCCATCTTGTCTGCTTCCTTAATCTCTGTGAGTTTGAGCCAGAGATGGCGCTCCAACACAACCAAGTTGGCCATGGACCTTCCTATGGCTTGGGCCGTGGTCTTCGTGGCGTGCAGGGCCAGGTCAGTGGCGCTTGCGTAGGTCACGGAAGGCCGGCGCATCGATTCCAGACTCGTCCAGGGTACGGAGGAGTTTGGCCTGGAAGACTTGAAGGATGGCCATCGTGTGGAGCGCTGATGCAGCTTGTCCCGCTGAGGAGTACGCTCAGCCGGCAATGGCGGAGGTCGTAAGGCAGGGCTTGGAGGGAAGGGCCCTCTTCCTTTTCCAGCCCACGGCCGCGGGCGGGCAGAGGTGAGCGGCCATGGCCTCGTCCAGCGGTGGCATCTCGTAGCCCTTCTCACGTGAGCCGTCAACCGAGGTGAGAGCCGCGGGTGAAGAAGTGCGAAGGCGGGCAGAGTAGGGAGCGTGCCATGACTTTTTGAGCTCCACGTGGACCTCAGGAAAGAAGGGCGCTGGTGAGGGGTCTGGCGGGGCCCCGGCAGATACCACTCGTCCAGCCTACTGCGAGTCGGCTCTTCAGGTGCGGCCCATTCTAGGTCGAGCTCCTCGACGGCCTTGGAGAGGATGCGGAGTAATTCGGCGTCCGTTCCTGGCCTGGAGTCAATGGGCTCTAGTGACGGCAGGGGGACTGGCTCCTCCTCGCCGACCCACTCCTCCGGTTCAGACGCTGCGAGCGACATAGAGTCGTCGAGCTGCTCATCCTCCTGAGCCGCCGAAGGAGACGAGGCCACTCGCTTCCGCTGAGGGACGCTGCTCCGGGCGTGCGAAGAGGACGGCGTAAGCTCCCCCAACTCCGAGCGCTGAGCTCCTCTGCCTCGCTGTCTCTTCCTGGCCGGCTCGTGGGAGGAAGAAAACGGGAAGGCGCGGGAGGCGGAGCCGCTTTCAGTGAAGAAAGCGATCCGAGCGCGGAGAGAAGCAAGATTCATGCACTCGCAGTGCGGGCATGAAGTCTCGGTGAGCGCGGCTTCTGCATGGGGCTTGCCCAGACATCCGACGCACTCACCGTGGCCGTCGTCGTCCTGCAGAGGGGCTCTGCAGGTGCCACAAGCGTGGCGCAGCATTAAAACAACGCCGCCGCCGTTAAAACGGCGCTTGGGTGGGCTCTTTTAGAGCGGTATAGACTGCGGAAGAAGCTCTTTAGCAGCGGCGGAGAACCGCTTGAAGGCGCTTTAAAAGCTCGCCGGATGGCAGCAGGAGACTCGCTGAGAGAGAAACCGGAAGCTCGCGGTGGGCGGTCGAGAGCGGCGCTCTGGGCGGCAGGCTGCAGCGGCGCCGGCGGGAGCTGGCGGCGGTCTTCAGCTGTCCTCTGCGAAGCCTCTTCTACGGCGGAGAGAGAGCTCATTCCAGCGGCGAAGGCGATCAGCAGGAATCCAGCGAAGCGTAGTCGTCGCTGAAGGAGAGAGAACTGAATCCCATGGCGAAACACCGTATAGCTTATAAACTTATATAGCCACAAGCCACGCCCGTTTTGGCGGGCTTGTTGGCGCGCTGTTTCGCCATAGGCTCGCGCGACTACGCCGCATCGTCATTGGTTCAAAGAGTTTCATTCCTTTGAGCCAATAGACATGCAGTTACACTGCGCTATTGAAAAAGGCTTCAGCGAGGAGGGAAAAGGAGCTTTTCCCCATACGCAGTATGAGTGAGAGTATCGAAAGGGAACCACTGCTTTAAACGACTGTCGCACGCAACTTGAAAAAAGAAAGGGCTTTATATGGTGGTCAGTAGACGAGGTCCAGACTCATTGGTAGCCAAGGAGTGAATCCACAGCAGTAGAGGCGGCGCAACTATAATGATTAGTCTATAATCCCACCCACTTTGAAGCGGTACTAAACTGCAGTGGAAAAGCAAACCGAAAGTGAAGCGCCATTAGTAATTCTGTTAGAATCGGCTGGTAGTATATAATAGAGAACCTTTGGTGGAAGACATCACTGTATCTTAATTCATGCTGTAAATTGACTTTTACTCTTAAGTCACACTGGCACTAATGTGTTTTCATTCTTTCACAGATCAGTACCAGTATCCAAGGGGACTCGGATAGCATTGGAGAGAGTCTCCAGTCTTATCTACTTGTTGGGCCGAAGAGAAGTAGGGTCCAGTCTTGTTTTGTTGTAATTGACCAACATGCTCTACCATGTAATGCTGCGTTCACACCAAACGCGAATAGAGCGTCAAATTCGCGTCTACCGCGTCTAGTTTGCCGCTTGAACATTTTGAATGCATTCGCGCGTCTAGAGCGAAATAGACGCGCGTAAAAAACAAGCGTTTGAAGCGAAATCCGCTTCTTGTGGGAGGGGCAAGTGCTAGGCGGTTGTCTGTTTGCAAGATGGCTGATGTTGATCGTGCGTTCATCGAGAGAGCTACCGCTTTGTATTTGCTCTGGAGAGCAGAACAGCGGCGTAGGGGTCAGCGTCGCGGGAAGGCCGCGGGTCGATAAACGTGTACGTGACTCAAAAGTAAAATGTGTATTTACAACTTACCAGGTAGCCCAATCTCCTCACCAACACTCTTCCAAGCGAGGTCCTTTTTATTCCTGTCTGAAGTATGAACTTGTGTCATAAATCTCTGGGTGACTGCTCACTGATAATATCAGTCGTTCCTCCATTTTGAATGAGTGACTCCGGGCGGGCCTGCCGCCATAGCAGCAAGCAGGCTCCTGATTGGTTAACGCGGCGCGAATTTACGCCAAAGTTCAAATTTTTCAACTCGGGCGTCAGACGCGAATTCGCGTCAAACGCTAAATGCACAAAAAGCACCATTCGCGCGAAACGCTCAATTCGCGTCATTCGCGCGAACTAGACATTCGCGTCATTCGCGCCAGACGCTCTATTCGCGTTTGGTGTGAACACAGCATAAGGCCTCTAATTCACTGGCCTGTGTTGATGAGCTTTTCAAAGCTCACTTTGTCTTTGGCATCTCATACTGTCAGGAATTGAACAATGTATATAGCTTTCTGCAAACCACTATCTATGACATAGATGAGGAACTATTATCACTATCACTTTTTAGTATTATTGTTTTCATTATTTTTATTTATTTTTTCAAGATCACAAGTAAATTGCATGTAAGTGTAATATTGTTTAAACAGGTGCTTGAAAAATAAAATTGTGAGACATGAGTATACAGTTTGTTGTTAATTTTATTTTCAAACTGAAAAGCAGGTTTTTTCATTTATATTTTTGAGGGTAAATCATGAATGGTGAATTCAGAACAATAACTCTCAGTAGAGTTAGTTATTCTTTGTAGTTCACTCATAATTGATGATAAACAACTCTGGAGGGGAAGTAAATTGTGGCAGAGTAAATTGGAACTCTAAACAGAGTTAAAAGAGTTCTGAACTGAGTAAAATAGTGCGAGAGTTGATTTAAAAAAAAAAAAAAACTAAATAGAGTAAAATATCACAGGAAAGAGTAAAATTAACTCTAAATTGAGCATAATTAACTCTGGAAAATTGACTCTATTGAAAGAGTAACTTTTACTCTTTTCAGAGAGGGACCAAATGTTATCTGGCATAGAGTAAAAATTTCTTCAATTTGAGTAAATTTTACTCTGGCAAATTTACTAATTATAGACACCAATCAAGTGGACGCAATTTTTAGTCAAAAAAAACTGCACAGTTGTGGGTGGACAACACCTATAGAAATATCTCAAAGATGATCCAGAAAAATGGGATGCACCTGAGCTAAATTTCCAGTGTCTTAGCAAGCGGTTAACTTCTGTCAATGTGACTTTTTTTTTTTGGGGGGGCAAAATTATCAGATTTTTTTTTTTTTTTTTAATGGGTTGTGGAGTATAGATTGATAAATAATGTTTACATCAGTCTTGATCTATTAAACAATAATGACAATATGACCATATTTTGTTCAAAACACATTAAAAGCAGTAGTCATTTTGTTTTTGCTTTGTTTACAGAACCAAGAGCAGGAATGATATTTCAGGACACCTTCAGTGATGTCTGCCTAGCAATAGGGCATTTGATCCTTCAGAACAATAGCTCTATGTGTTAAGGTCACATCTTTAATGTATCGTCATGTTCTTTTACCCATTTATCCATAAAACAGTAATTCATAAGTAATTCATATTTTTAAAGGAAAGACCTTTGCATTATTGAAAAATTTTATAAACGTTTGTCTTATTTCTTTTGTTCTCCATCCATAAATTATTGGGTGAAAACAACATGTAAAAAATAAGTAAACAATACTTATGAATACACGGTTACTGGAGGAAATGTTATTCCTTATTCTGTATGACAAAAATGCAGTCAGTGCAGAAGTCAAGCTAAATGTTAAGACAATTAAGTGAGTAATGCAGGTGTTTAAGGCCTTCACGTGAGCTTTTCCAGATTTCAACACAGAGGTGAAAATTACAACATAGGAAACAGTAATGAGAATAAAATCTGCAGTTGGTATAAGGAAAGCAGACACAAGTCCTACAATATTATTAACAGATATATCTCCACATGCTAACTGAACCAATGCCATGTGCTCACAAAAACAGTGATCAATCACATTTGTTACACAAAATGACAGTTTTCCAGCCAGAGAGACCATAGTGACTATCAGAAGTCCATTTCTGATTACTGGCACAACAACATACTTTAGAAAGTTAGGAATTTCCATGTATTTGTGATAATTAAGAGGTTTGCATATTGCAAAGTAACGATCCAGTGCCATCCACAAAAGCAAAGTATTTTGAAATGTTCCAACAAAATGAATGCCAAACATTTGTATCAAACAACCTGTTAAAGATATCCCACTCCAATTAAATAAAAAGCTAAGAAGCATGTTTGGTACAAAAATTATTGGCAAGATCAAGTCTACAACTGCCATAACACCTATTAGTACATACATTGGAGAATGTAGAGATTTTTGAGATTTTATTAAATATATTAGAATAGAATTTGCTTGGATAGACAATAAAAACATAAGAAAGAAAGGAATAAATAAAAAAGGCCTCCATTCTCCTAAGCTGTAGAAACCATTTAATTTGAAGTCTGTGAATGAGATATTTTGTGCAGGAAGGTCCTTCATGCTGAAAAATCCTTTAACACACAGTGTCCGTCTAAAGAAATGAAGTTGATTTTAACAACACTAAGATACACTACAGTCATAAGCTGTATTTTGCCAACAAATATATCTCTAATATATTGCTAATTGCAATAAATAAATAAATTAATTAAAACAACTAATTCTATGAGTCAGGTAAATGGAAAAAACAAAAAAACAAAAATAAAAGTAAAAAACCGATCTCACTCACTTGCCAGCACACAGTGTTAATTGTTTTGTAGCTCTGAAGTTTTAAAACTGTTTAGAAGACTGACTTCTTTGACACCAACAAGTCAGAAGTATAATAAATGGTTTATCATATGACACAAAATTCATATACTGTATAACTGCACTAAACAGGATATGATATTAAATCTACCTATATAATTTATTAATCTATGCTCCCCTATTACATTGGTGAAACCTTGTATATATATATATATATATATATATATATATATATATATGTATATATATATTTTTTTTTTTCCCAGATAGGATGCTGTGTCTTACTCATGTACTGTAAGTGTAATGAAAGCTTGACACATTTAATGGTCTCTATATACACAGTGTTAAATTCCCATGAGTCTGTGTGCTACTCCCATAGAGTAATAGAGCTCATCTTCTTTGTGCTGTTTCACAGGACTACAGTTTTTTGTACCACTGGTAATTGTTTTCTAAGTTCTAACGCTGCGTATGATTGTGGGCTCATTATTGGCCGGCTCCTGTGTCAGCATCACACGCATGCTTTCGGACATAAACACTGAAGCTCTGCAACGAAAATAGTGTAGCACTATGACAGGGAACAGATGAATTTGTTGAATAAAGTCGTTATTTTTATTTTGTTTTTGCGCACCAAAAGTATTCTTGTCGCTTCATAATATTAAGGTTTAACCACTGTAGTCACGTTGACTATTTTATCGATGTCTTTGATACGTTTCTGAACCTCAAAAGGTGCAAATGTCGTTTCTGCCTATGTGTGGATCAGATACCCTCAGATTTCATCAAAATTATCTCAATTTGTGTTCTGAAGACAAACGAAGGTCTTACGGGTTTGGGATGACATGAGGGTGAGTAATTAATGACAGAAATTTAATTTTTGGGTGAACTAAAAGTAAAAGTAAAAGCTAAAAGTAGCTCCTAACTTGCCGATACTCTTAAAAATAATGGGCGTGTCTATCCTATATTTAGGACTCCTAAATGTTTGCTCTAAGAGTATTTCACAATGCATTTTAGTTCTAAACTAGCACCTAAATCTCTGAAACATTAGGAGTATTCAAGAAGGCTCCTAAGTTTAAATCACAAACAATCCTAATGGCCGTTGGTGCCATTATCTGCTTCAGCAATGCGCCCAAAGACACAATACACCATGAGGCAATAACGATAGAGCCTTGGGTGCTGAACATTTTCTTCATAAATGCAATACATATTTTGATTTATAGATTTGAATCTATGATAAAATGCCAAAAATAAATCTTTAATAAATAAATAAATAAATAAATAAATAATGTCTGATTAACTGTGGCAGTTGTTTTCACGAGTTCACACTTACAAATGATTTGAATAGAGTAAAAAAAATATAAAAAGTGTATTTGGCAAGCTGTCCAAGGGGATGGAGGACTCCAAGCTATAGACCAAACCCAGAGTTCTCCCCCATATCCCCAGCCGAGAGTGAGAACAGGGTGGTGGAGAGATGCAGAAAACTGTCAAGATAACTAGATGAGTCGGCTTTCATCTGTGTATACATATATATCTCCATTTGAGCTGATTAGGTAGATCATTTGAACATGCTCCTCCCAAACTTTCTTCATAAAACATCATTTGTCGCTTGAATTCTGCAATCTCTTGAGATGCAAACATGTAAGAGGCTGACAATTAGCTGAACATATACTAGTTTAATTAGTGACACTTAGCCTACATTTTAAAACCTCTATTTGAGTATGGCAAAATTTTTATTTAAAAATCTTTATTTGAATATGGCAACATTTGTCTTTTAAAACCTTTATTTGTTTTTAGCTTCACTCCTGTTGGCTTTATTCTCGGGGGAATAAAAGTCTAAGGCTCGGATCTCGCGTCTGCCGAGGCAGCGCGTGGATTACGGCCTGCAATAAAGATCTATGGCTCAGATCTCGAGAGACTGGTTCCGTTAGTGGCGATCGCTTACGGGCGAGTCGGTTTTCACCTCATTACACAGTGCCTGTCTCCCCTCGGTGCCCTCAGGGGGACGTTCTGCCAACCCTGCCACCTCGTGTGCTTCAGGGCGCAGCAGTCCTCAGAGAACAAATGTCTCAGTGTCCACCCGGAAGCGTAGTGGTGCTGGGATGTTCGCTCCCTCCTAGGAGGGATCAAAAGCGGCAAGTTTGGTTGTTCCCTGCGGTTCGCCATTTCAGGGCATCAAGCTGGTCACACACCAGAGATCAGTCTTGAGAGGCTGATACCCTTAGTAGATTTTCTGGCAGCGTGGAAACTTCTGCCAAATATATCTCAATGGGTCCTGCACACAATAGAGTTTGGGTACAGAATTCAGTTCGGGTTGTGACCGCCCAGGTTCAATGGGGTTTTGTTCACCGAGGTGAGCCCCGAGCAGGCTCTGGTTATGGAACAGGAAGTACAGACTCTCTTGTGAAAATAAGCTATAGAACGGGTTCCTTCTCCCAGCAGGGAATCAGGGTTTTACAGCCGGTACTTCATAGATCCAGAGAAGGATGGAGAGTTGCGTCCTGTTCTAGATCTGCACCTTCTAAACCATACTGTCAAGAAGCTCAAGTTCAGAATGCTCACTCTGAAACTAATTGTGTCACAAATCAAGCCCGAGGACTGGTTTGTCACAGTAGATCTGAAGGACGCATATTTTCATATCTCCATCCTTCCTCAACACAGGAAGTTTGTGAGATTCGCTTTTTGGGGCGAAGCGTACCATTTCTGGGTTCTTCCCTTCGGCCTAGCTTTATCACCCTGCACCTTCAAAAAATGCGTGGATGCAGCTCTGGCTCCACTGCGACTCCAGGGGATCCATGACCCCTCCACAGACCCTGAGCCGAGCGACCACTATGATCACCCCCTAGCCAGTGAGGGATGCATCCGTCGTAAGCATACGCAACGAAAAGGAGCCCCCAACACCGGCCCTTGGGAAAGAAACAGTCAAAGGAGTTGGTGGATCGGCATTGAGATGCTGTTCTCGCCCACATGAAGTTGTTGGGGTTACGGCTAAATGCAAAGAAAAGTGTGCTGTCTCCAGCTCAGAGAACCACTTTTCTGGGCGTAATTTGGGATTCGGTTTCAATGCAAGCACGTCTATCTCCTGGCCTGCTGTTCATGAGACCCTTACAGTTGCGGCTCAAAACCAAGGTGTTCTCCACGAGGGGAAACCCGTTTTGCATTATCAAGATTACACGGCGCGGCCTTCGTGCTTGTGTCATGTGTTGGGGGCTCCTCGTCGTTGTGTATGCTTACGACGGATGCATCCCTCACTGGCTAGGGGGTGATCATAGTGGTCGCTTGGCTCAGGGTCTGTGGAGGGGTCATCACCTTTCCTGGCACATAAGCCAGTTGGAGATGATGGCTGTGTTCCTGGCACTCAAACACTTCCTCCTAGAACTGAGGGGTCACCATGTGTTGGTCTGCACGGACAACACAGTGGTGGTCTCATATATAAATCATCAAGGGGGGTCAGAGCAGTTTTATCCTAGGGTGCCTGAACCAGGGAGCAGACATCCTGTTGAGGCAGGGGCTGAGGTTTGGGGAGTGGAGACTTCACCCCGAGGTGGTGGAGCTCCTTTGGGAAAGCAGAAGTGGATCTGTTTGCGTCTCGAGAGATGACACAGTGTCCGTTGTTTTTCTCTCTCATGTATCCAGCCCCTCTGGGGTTGGATGCGATGATTCAGATGTGGCCGAGGCTGCGTCTGTACGCCTTCCCCCCGATTGCTCTGCTCCTGGGAGTTCTGGAGAGAGTACGTCAGGACGGGGTCCGTCTGTTGTTAGTAGCCCCGTTCTGGCCGGTCCGAGTCTGGTTCTCGGATCTGATGTCTCTCCTCGACGGCTCTCCTTTCGAGATTCCAGTCAGGAGGGACCTTCTCTCTCAGGCGGGGGGCTCACTACCTCACCCCCGCCCAGAGTTATGGAAGCTGTGGCCATGGCCTCTGAGGGGGCATGACTCAGAGATTCAGGTCTCTCTACCAAGGTAGTAGAGACCATACTCCATTCCAGAGCTCCCTCCACGAGGAGGCTGTATGCCCTAAGGTGGAATGTTTCACTTCATGGTGCAGAAGTCACATGCTGGTCCCAGCTAACTGCCCAGTTGTTCAGTACTGGAGCTCTTGCAAGACCGATTCTCTGCAGGGTTATCCCCGTCCACCTTGAAGGTGTTTGTGGCGGCCATAGCTGCTTACCACACTCCTTTTTATGGTATTTCAATTGGGAGACACCCATGGGTAACTCGCTTCCTCAGTGGCATTCTAGGACCAGGAAAAAACAAAGTCTGCTCTACCCAGTTAGGGCCTTAGATGCTAACGTCCACAAAGCTGCCCTGTGGCGTAAATCAGATCAATTATTTGTGTTTTGAGTCCCCGTGGAAAGGGTACCCTGCATCTAAGCAGACTGTAAATAAGTGGATAGTTGAGGCTATATCACTTGCTTATGAGTCGGCCGGCCAACCTTCCCCTCTTATGGTCCGAGCCCACTCTACTCGGAGTATGGCTGCCTCTAAGGCTTTGCTTTCTGGAGTCTCTCTTCAAGAAGTGTGTGATGCTGCAGGATGTTCCTCGCCGCACACGTTCTTCAGGTTCTATAACTTAGACGGCCTCAATCCCTGGGTCAAGAGTGCTCTCGTCTTAGCGTGCGCACATGATTTCACACAGACAGGCACTTGGTTTTATGGCGGCATGGGTATTTCGTTCCCAAAGCGCTTGACGCAGCAAGAATTACCTTGAAAGGGAACGTCTCAAGTTACGTATGTAACCATGATTCCCTGAGAGGGAACGAGATGCTGCATCACTTTGCCATACTCCTGGCATACCTGTGACCGACTTACTTCGACCTTTCAGAAGCTAACTCTGTTTGGTTCAGGTGTGCTTTATAGTTTCCTGGTCATATGACGTTCCGTCACGCCATTGGACTGATTTCACATGTGCTTCACAACACAATCACACAGAGGCATTCCCAAAGTACTTGACGCAGCGTCTCGTTCCCTCTCAGGGAACCATGGTTACATACGTAACCTGAGACGATTTCAGCACTGCATAAAAACTCCGGCGTTTTGAGTGGTGAGAGGATTCTAACACAAACAGCTCTGATTGGCCATTGCGTCTCAGAAATCAACTGATATGTCTGTGATTGGCTATATTGCTCAACACTGCAAACATGTGTTATAAATAGAATCTTGCATTCTTGTGACTGTAAAGCATTTTTATTTCATATTAGTTGTTCTTATTGCTTTTGTGCAATATTTGAATAACAATTTATTAGTTTTTAGATATTTCCTATTTTGTGGGAGTCCCGCGAATCATTTTATTCTCCCGCAGCCAGCACACGCCCATCAAATCTTGTCCCACACCGTACTCTGTTGCGTTGGTTCCCGCGAGTCCCGCGGGAGTGCAGGTCTCTATCTCAAACCAGCCTTTCGTCTCTATGGCCAAATGTGCCAAGCTGCTGTTTTGGACATCCCCACATTTGCTTATATGTTTTCAAATGGCAGAGACTGGACAAAGATCTCTCAAATATAGAGAGGAGTTTGTACAAGTCAATAAAACGCATCTTTATATTATGGTCCAAAAAGTAAATTAATGTTAAAGTAGCCTATTAGCACTTAGGAGGTGGAGGTGGAGGTAGGAGGTGCAAGCGCAATCCTTTTTTTTTTTTTTTTTGTCAGGGTCAGCAACTTAATCTTTGCAGCTGACAATGACTCAAAAAGCACTATAGTTTAAATATGTTTTAAATAGTTTAAAAAGTTTTATTTTCCCTCAACACATTGCCTGTGCTTTGTAGCAAGATTTATGCGTGAACTTGAGCGCAAAGATAGGTTATTAAATGCTGGTTTAGTAGGCTATTATTATATTAATTAATTTAATATAAACATAATTGCTGAAAAATTTGTGGGGGTGCTTTGGTCTTTCTTGGGGGTGCTGAAGCACCTGCTAGCCCCTCCCTAGTGTCGCCCATGACGATGACGCAGTGCAAGTTCCCTTGAAAGGGAATGTTTCGGGTTACGACTGCAACCCTGGTTCCCTGAGACGGGAACCAGACGCTGCGTCTCCCTGCTATACTCCCTGCATCCCAGTGATCGACTTGCTTCTGCCTAATATAAGATGACAATGTTTGGTCTGGGTTCGCTTCATCACCCGCCTGTGATGTTCTGTTATGCCACTTGCCTGAATTCACACACATTCTTCAGACTCTCACGCAGAGGCATTCCCAAAGCATCAATGACAATGACACAGCATCTTGTTCCTTTTTCAGGGAACCAGGGTTATAGTCGTAACCTGAGACATTATCATTGTTCTAATCCCTGCTATTAAGCCCACTTAAAAACAAACATTTCACACTTAGAAGTGGGACTAGCTCTGCTTTTTACCTGGGGTGATATTTAACTTTGATGAATTAATTATTTGAAACTATAGAATGGTTTCTAAATATTTTATTAGCTTCTATGAAGTTTGTTACCACAGTCAGAAAGCCTTATGGCATTAAGATCTTACAAAATAAGTGTTTACAAAATAACCATGTTGTGCTTATAACACATGTATTAATGGTCCCTTAATTGGACTAACGATTTAGTCCCTTGGGATTGACCCCAAACTTTTACAGAGCGATTGCATAAGGAAATATACATTTTTTATTTTGTGGATATATATATATATATATTTTTTTTTTTACCTATTTACTGCACAATTACTTAACCATGCCATAAATTGGCTTATGAAAAAATTATTTGTGTGTGTGTGTGTGTGGGTGTGGTGTCACTCACTGTGTTAAGTCTGAGTATCTCTATCCAGTCAAGTTGAATTTAAATTCAATTTAAAATTTAATTAAATCAATTTGTTCAGTTTCCAGTCTCCTAGAGCTCCAAGTTTACTCTTTATTTATTTATTTTTTTTCCCTATTCCTCTATTTTATTTCCACTTCATTCAAATACTTTGTTAACCTGACTATCCCTATGCAGCCAAGTTGAATTTAGTTAAATTTGAAAATTTAATTAAATCAATTTTGTCTATTTACCTTTCCTTTTAGATTCCTAAATCTATAAGGAAATTCTAAGTTCATTTTTATTTCGACTTTATTCCTCCTCTATGTGTCATTTTATTTCATTCTTCTTTTGCTTAAGCCTGAATATCTCTATTCGGCCAAGTTGGTTTTAATTAAATGTAGCATTTAATTAAATCAACTTGGGTATTCACCTTCCCTTTAGGTTCCCTAGAGCTAAAAGGATCTTCTGTTTTTACCCTATTTTTTGTTTTTGTTTTTGTTATTTTACCATCACCATCTTCCCTCTTTTTCTAGGATTACAGTAGTTCTAGAAACTGTTGTTTCCTTAATGAGGCATAATGAGTTATAGGTTATTACTATCCTAATGTCTATCTCTTAGCTACCCCTCCTGTGCCGAGTACATGAAGTACAGCCGCCGTCCAGTGCACTTTTGGCTCCGGAAAGGACTAGAAACTCTTCCCGTGTTTCTTTTCCTCTGACCTCAAGGAATCTGGCATTTCTCTGTTAGCCTAGAGATTAGGTCATTACTTGAACCAGTGACACCTGCTTAACCATATTTCCTAGCAAAACTAAATAGGTAAAAACGTCCGACCCAGCGGAACAATGTGATGGTTGCCCTTCAGCCAAAGCAGTCAACAACCTGCAACCGCAGAGCAAGGGACAGCGAGATTGGCAGCACCAGCGGACACTTGACAAGTGGCCTGAGCCACAAAGAGCTTCATTTTCTCCTTAGCCCATGCTCATACAGGCTTCTAACAGGAGGTAATTGAACGAACGGTGCAAATCACTGAGTTCCACAGAGAACCAACCCACTCAGCATGAGAAGGCACAGGATAGAGGCAAGGACCATGACAGAGCAGAGCAACTGAGGGAGGTCACCACTCTTCAAGAAGCTCGGACAGATGTTGAACTTTGCCATTTAAAGAACGTAAAGAACAGTTTGAATTCAAAGAAACACTAAAGCTAAGGCCCTTGAAGGCCATCTGCATGCAGAATTGAAAGCCAAACACTGACTCCACAATTCAGCAGCGTGAGAGACAAACACATTGTGGTCCGAAAAGAACTGAAACAGTCCAAACAACTGCAAATGGACCACACAAGGAACCTGCAACCTGATGGACTTCATAGCAGCAGCAACAGCAAAAGCTCCCCCAGCCCTACACAAAGGGGGGAGGAGCCAGAGCCTGCAGCTTAGAAGACCACAGCGCCAATGCCAACATAATAGACATTCCCTTTGCCCAAATTCCCTGACTGGTGTGACCCACCAAGACAGGCTCTCTGTTCTGGATCACACCCCACCAGATTCACAATGATTTCTGACTTAACAGCCAGAAAAACTCCAATCAGACTATCAGCAGCTGAAACCAGTCGGCATAAAGGATTTCTCAGACTCAGAAGTCTGAATGCAGATTGAGGGCTGCCCTCGACACCCAAGCAGGGCAGATCTGAAGTCCCAATGTTACTGCCACAGACTCAGACAAACCTGGAATGAATTGAGGACACCAACAAGACAATTACCTCCTAAACCAGTTAGTCACCTTTTTGGGCAGCACCACCTGCCCTCACACAATGCCATTCATGTGACCTAACGCAGAAGGCCTGTAACACACAAGGCCCCTCAAAAGGGGTTCTTAAGACCCCAGTGACTTTGAACTGCAAACACAGTGCCTTCCACATAGCTTCTACAAAGGTTCCTAGTCAGCATAGGGCGTAAAGCTTTTAAAGTAGGTGAAAATGTGTGTTTGCAGAAATGCAGGGGTCTGCATTAGTAAAATATGAATTTTGAGTGGAAGCAAACCTTGTGTGAATGTGTAAATCTCAAATGCTCATGACCATCCACGATGAGCTATTTTGAAACCTGCAGACATTCGATATACACTGTTCGATTGGGCACAGTGATTTCCATGACAGTGACTTGTCAAAGGAAGTGCTAACTCCAGCTATGTCACTATAACACTAGATTGAGCTGGTTAAGCTAGCACAGCCTAACGCCACTCACTTACACCATCGTCTAACTAAAAGCGTGTTTAACCCTCTGGAGTCTGAGGCTGATTTGGAGCCTGGAGAAGTTTTGACATGCCCTGACATTTGTGCTTTTTTCAGTTGTTCATAAACATATTAATGGAAAAAGTGTCATTACACTGTATTCAGCACAAACTAGGCTACAATAATATGTGAGGAACATGTATGTACATGTTTGTGTTTTTGAAGGAATAACATTTATGCGTGGTTATTGAAAAAAAAAAAAAAAAAACTTAAGTCACTGAAATAAGGCCAAAAAAAGTATAGTAAATCTGTGTTTACAATACTTTAGGGTATTGGAGGTTGTAAACTAGAGTTTTTGCTTCAAAATTATGTAAAAATTATGCTGCCTACTCCTTCATATAAAACAATATATTGATTTAGTTTTTGTAAGACACTTTTTGCCAAGAAACACAGTATGCGTGTGTGACGCAGACTCAGGCTGGTTGGGATCCATAAGCGGTTTATTGGCAAACAACAGGAATACAGTACAGGCAGGCGTGGGTCGAATCACCAGAGCAAACAACAGTGTCAGAGACAGTCCAATAATCGTGGTCATAACCAGGCAAGAGATCGGGGCTAGCAGCAAAGAATCAGAAACGCAGTCCAGGCAAAGAGGGTAACAGGCAGGCGGCAAAACACTCAGAAGGTCGGTAATCCAAAACAAGGTCGATACACAGGCAGACAGAAAACAAGAAATAAACGCTCAGAAATTGTTGCGGGGCAAACAATACTTCGCGAGGTGCGTGTGTGTGTGTGTGGGGCCTAAATAGCTGGCTGACGTGAAACAGATGCGTCGTAATCAGGCCAGGTATGTGGGCGCTTGGGATTTGTAGTCCAGTTAGTACTCGGGAGAGTGAGACCTCCGGTGGCCAATCGAGGGAGCTTCGCTGGCGTTCGTGACAGCGTGGAGGCGTGAATCACCACTGAATAATGGGCCATTCTCACCTGAGAAGACAAAAGAATTGCATAGTAATGAGCTGAAATGACTTGCATATTAATGAGGCATTTCAGTCAGGTAGGCTGTGAAAAAACCTTCTGTGATGTCTCAAGCTCATCATGATATATGAAACATACAGAAAAATATTATTACAATATAAAGTAATGGTTTTATATTATACTTTAAAATATAATGTATTTCTGTGATGCAAAGAGTCTGAATATAGGCTTTTAGTTTAAAAGCATGCACATTTGGAGAAATATTGGATTCTCATATGCTTATGTCAATTTTCTATACAGAGGAGTTATATTTATTTAATATTCATTGTCATTACTATGAGCGCTGGTGTTTTCAATTCATACTTGAAGTCGGAGGGCGCTCTCTGTGCATTTTTAGTCCACAAATTCATCTAAAAGAAGAAGAGGCTATTCCATGAATGGAGTTTCCAATTCATACTGCAGCCGGAGGGCGCTAAAGAAACAAAAACTCATCTAAAATTCATCTATAGAAGAAAAGAAAACAGGAACTAACTGCATGTCTTCTAGAGCTCGCTAACCATGACTTTTACATCCAGATAAACACTTTTCAAGACAATAAATACACGATTGAGACGATGAATGCATGTATTGCCTCTGAATTTGCGTCTGAATAGCGCTGGCTCCGTGGGCGTGGCCGCATTAGCAGATAATGAGCTGAATCACGGACTTCTGACATGGCTCTCTTTTCATATAGATTACATAAACACAGAAGGTTTGTTTTCGATTTGACTTACATGATTTAAAACCTGACATCTTAACGTTTTTTTAGACATAAGTTTAATTTTTCTGTGATTAGTATTCACTAAGTTACAGTTCATTTTCTGAGAACTATCAGATTGGACTTCGTTCAGAGGGAGAGGAGAAATCACGCATCATGTTAGTTTTCTTTATTTTACAAAAAGCACAACATTTTGTTTTTACTCTGAGTGTATACAAATAAAAGAAGATATTCTATAGTTTCAATTGATATATTATTTATGTCTCTATGATAAAAAATGACGGAGTATTTTAAGTCGGTTTTGCTGCAATTTGAAAAAAAACCTGCAAAACGCGCCGGCGCGTTTTCAGACCTCAGAGTGTTAATAATTGATAATTCCGACATGACATTTGACACAACGTTTGATTCACATGTAGATTGGTGGTTGCTGGCTTGTTAGATGCAGATAAAACTATAGTTTGAATTGACGCCTCTGCTATAACAGAAAGAGTCTTAACACATTTTAGCATATGTTCAAATGGTATCAGTAAAGTTAATCTGATTTTAACGAAGAAAACCTAATCTCAGTATTAAAGCGTAAGCCTGTTTTGACAAAGGAAGCTCAGCTCAGCAGCATGTAAACTGTACCAGAATTGATTATTCTGCATTGGTTGGAGAAATACCAATTGCAGTATTGCTAAACCTGTTTCTGATGAAAAATCTCAGTACAATGTTATATGAATGTAGATTTGGATGTCGGCATCCTTTCTACAGAGCAAAGGCCTTAGAAATTGTAGTCAGAGAGACTCATTCATCTCAACTTTAGTTGCATCTACAAGCGTAGCTTCCGGGTGATCAATACTATGTTTCACTGGCCGATAGAAACATCAGTATTTATTCACAAGACGAGATTTTTGCGCGCCTATACCAGTTTTGATTTGTGTCAAATCTGGGTAGCTACTCTTTAAATTAGTCAAAAGATGTTTCAAGTAGAGAGAAGAATTTTACATGAGTAAAATTTACAAATGTCAAACCATACTTGCATCTGACTGAATTTAAGTTTGAATTATTAAAGTATAAGCGCTCTATTTTAACTCGATGCGTAACTCGTTTCAAATGTGCAGACATTCTTCATGAACTGTAGAATGGCTCGGACATGCACTGCTTCTCATGACAACAACTTGTCAAAGGAAGTACTAAACTCGACACCTTGTGACATCATATTGTAAACAAACCAGGCCAGGGAGCTAAGCTAATGCAACCTAGCGGCCCTCCAGCTAAGGTGGCTAACTAAACTACCATAGTTAACAGTTAGCATTATCTACTTGAAGCCTTTAACTACAGCTTGTATGTATGCAGTGTGAAGTGATCTAAACCAATTTCCTTTAACCACATTCCTGGTTTTCTGATCTTTCACTTTCCTTACCTTTAATTCTTCTCAGCTAATTTTACCTGAACTTAGGTGCATTTCTCCCTGAACACGGTTCAGCTAAATCTGCAGTTACTAGGGTAATTAAATCTAAATTTAATTACATGTAAACTGTTTAGTTAAAGAAGAATTCTAGGAGTTATTGAGACTTGTAAATAGCACGCTAAACTAAACTTCAACACACAAATGGTTTGGTTCTGAACATGCTGCGGCTGTTAATCACTAGTGCTATTGACAATTCCCAATACCAGTTCATTCTGCTGTTTTAATCACTTCTTTAAATCTTTTATTGATATTAATCATAATAGCAGTCAGCTATTCGTTTTTACTAGTATTATTTCTTTTATCTAGGTGATTTATTTACATTTTCCTTTTGGTTTGTGGTTTAATTTCCCAATAGAACCACAAGTATCTAGACATACTTTCCTTCTTGATTTTGTTTATTTACAACAGTTGCTTCAATTTTATGAGCCAGTTACAAACGTAATCTGAATGATTGCTATGGCATAATTTTGAGAACCACTAGTGAACACAATCTAATAGGAAAGCTCTCCTCTTCCTCTCCCTTTCTCTTTTCTATTTGTTCAGAGGTCAAGCCTGTTGTGAGCCATCAGTAAGTTCTTATAAATAATTTAACTTTAAGAACCAACTTAAGTCATTTATTAACCTAGCTGTATTTTATACACCTAGCTGCACACTGTGCCTTCAGCTCCAAATTCTGTTTGATCTTGCATTAGTCCCTTGCCCTTACTCTCACCACAAGTGTGCCAAAATGTTGCAGAATGCTCAGCCTAACTGCCCAGATGACAGACTAAAGGACTGGCTAAGTGTCGTGAGGAACACCCTCCTAACCAGGGCTGATGATCACTTGCAGCACCAGAGCCAAAAGCAACTGGACAAGGATGGGAGTGAAGTAAAGGCAGATGACTCTAACCAGAGGTATGATCACAAAGATCTGGCTGAAGCCAACTTCTTCCTGGCCCACGACCTCACATGTTTGAAACGGGAGGTGAACAACCTCAAACTCTATATCACAGAAACTCACAAGGATGTTCATAAACGGCCTCCTTAGCCGTGACAGGACAGGGCAAATGTTCATAGACGGCCTTCTTAGCCGTAACAGTACAGGGCAAATGTTCATAGACGGCCTTCTTAGCCGTGACAGTACAGGGCAAATGTTCATAGATGGCCTCCTTAGCCATGACAAGACAGGGCAAATGTTCATAGACGTTCTCCTTTTTTTTTTTTTCTTTTTTTTTTTTTTCTCCATTTTAACACCTATTTGCCACTTGTTTGCCACCTGATGTCACCTGATGGAGTTTGGGTTCCTTGCCGCTGTCGCCTTTGGCTTGCTTAGTTGGGGACACTTAATATTTGATATTCAATAGTATTCTTGACATTTATTCAACAGTGCTTCTGATCTACCCGCATTGACACTATTATTTAAGAGCTGCTGTGCAGCCAAATTATGTACCAGTTATCAATGTAAAGCTGCTTTGACACAATCTGCATTGTAAAAAGCGCTATATAAATAAAGGTGACTGACTGACTGACTGACTTAGCCTTGACAGGACAGGGCAAATGTTCATAGACGTTCTCCTTAGCCTTGACAGGACAGGGCAAATGTTCATAGCTGGGTACCACTGACACCTCTAGAGGGTCTGCAGCGGATGCCGCCACCTCTGGAGGTTCTACAGTGGTACTATCCGTAAACAAGGAGGAATCATAAATGGCCTCTGTGGCCGGTTCTGGGCAAGACAAAAGTTCACAGACAGCCTCTGCGGCTGGGTCAAGACAGAACAAGAGTTCATCAACGGACTCTGTGGCTGATTCAGGATAGGATGAGAACGTGTCGCTGGACGCCACCACCGTGCATGTAGCTGAAGCAAGCACTGCCACTTTGTGAGGTTCTGCAGCATATGCCGCCATCTCTGGAGTTCAGGAGTAGGAGGACTAAAATTAATTGGTTTGGGGAAACCAGCTGTTCGAACTGACACCAGCGGTGGATCTTCCACACTGGATGCAAACCTTTGACACGATGACAGGTTCAGAACAGAGGTGGGTTGTGGTATGATAACCACAACAAGGCATGACTCTGGAAGATCAGCAGAGACTTGACGTGACTCTGGAAGATCAGCGGAGAGGTGACGTGACTCTGGAAGATCAGCGGAGAGGTGACGTGACTCTGGAAGATCAGCGGAGAGGTGACGTGGCTCTGGAAAGTCTGCAGAGACGTGACGAGGCTCTGGAAGGTCTGCTGAGACGTGACGAGGCTCAGGAAGATCAACTGTGACTTGACTTGGCTCGGGAAGATCAACTGTGACTTGACTTGGCTCGGGAAGATCAGCTGTGACTTGACTTGGCACAGGAAGATCAACTGTGCCTTGACTTGGCTCAGAAAGATCAACTGTGATTTGACTTGGCTCAGGAATGGCTGCAAATACAGGAACCGACTCCAATGCAGCCATCACGTGAAAAGGCTCTGGTGAGGGAATTACTGGGTTTGGAAGTGCAGAGAGTATCAGGGTTGTGATAATCAGAGTGGAAGGCCAAGAACTTTGCATTGGTACAAGCTCCACTGCCACCGTAGCTTGTTGAAGTTGGCCCTCCGAAAGTGATGGGACGGTTGATACCGGGGCTCCGATGCTCCGACGCAGTTTTCAAAGCACTATTGTATCACACACTGTACCGATGCTTGTATCGAAATGACAATGCCATGTGATTGATGACGTTTGAAGCTTCAAATGTCAAGCAGTATCGGAAAATCGAGACAGCTGGTTTGAAAAAAAATTGTTATTAATATTTTATATTATTGATCAATATGTGAATCCGTTGAATAGGCTACACATGACACAAGTTGTGGTCTCATTGTCACAAATTAATTTAGATGAGATTAGTTTAGATCAGATAGAAATGTATTGATCCATGACAAGAGTGATTCATGTCACAGACTTCCGAAGCTTTGTCTGGTCACGTGCTTTTTCAAACCATAGATCTGCTCTGCGATGATTTAGATATGGTGGAGAAAACAAGTCTGACCACCAGATGTCGCTAATGTGCACTGTGTTAAAAGCATCGAGTAATGAACCTTTTTTCAGCACAATTTGATGAAAGCCTCAAACGATTCAGAAAGCCCCACAGTGAATGAAGAACCACACAAAATTAGGGCATAGTCAAGTCTCATAGACTGGAATTAAACTTCGCCTCTGGAAACCAGGATTTTATGGGCTCATTTAGTCCAAAATGGAAAATGTCTTTGAAAGCCACATCATCAAATGGAACTTGAAATGATAACTCACAGAATTGGTGTAATCCAAAAGAGTAATCCAAAAACACAGGCAATGGTCAAGGCAGGCAGCAAATGATCATCAAGCAAAGAAATAGTCCAGGATCAAAACACAGGCAAGGCTAGACAAAGACAATGAACACGGAGACAAGAAAGAACAAAGGCTAAACAATACTCAGCAATGTGTGTGTTTGTGAGTGCAGCTTATAAAGGGTCACTGATTATTAATGTTACTGTAGTATGAAGCAGAGCAGGAGCGAGTGTTGTGGGAGCTGAACGAGGCCGCTGGAGCGATTGCGCAACACACACCGTGAGCAGCAGAACTTTTATTATGCCACAGAAGCCGGCACCGCTTCCACTTTTCCGGTCATGAGTATGAGTAACACAGCTCTGTTTATCATATTAGATACATTTGAGAGTGTTGAAAATTATGTTATAACGTTACTCTGTGCATTTGCTCGGTGGCTGCTGTGAGACACTTGTTTGAGACACACTGCAGTAAGCTAGATCGATTTTAGAATATCATATTAAATGCTGGATGGTTTGTGTTGATAAATGGCATGCAATTCATTTTAAAACGTATTGTATGATGGAGAAAATTCTGCATTACTGTTACTAAAAATAAAGCTGCAGGTGATTATGCTATGTTAGCTACTTCACAAAATAGTGTTTTTCTCTGAGGCGTGGTAAAGCATGGTACTCGCAAAAAAATCAAGATTTAAACAATAAGACTAAACATGTTGAGTTATATAACAATTAGTTTTCTGTCTATAAATATATCAAAACAGTTGTTTCCTTGTCTATTAATACATGTATATTAAAGCTTATTTGGTGTTTCCATGGTTTTTATAAAATAAAACCAGAAACCGAGGGTAACACGGGTATGGCGCAATTGACAGGCGACTCCTCACACGTCACGGAGCCTTGGTTAAAATTGCAATTTTCTCACGATTTACAAATAAAACATTTGGGATATTGTAAGTACTCAAGTGAACAAAATATATAACACTGGCCTAGTGGTTTTTGTATATTTTACTGCAAAATTCTTACATATTGCACCTTTAAACCCACTGCCCATATTTACTCAAAGAAACAAATTTGATTGGTTGGTTGATTATTAAAATTAAATGTTTAGTTATATTTGGCACATTGAATGAGGTAAAAGGAAAGAAGGAACGAAAATGTTGGACAATGCATTTAACACTATTTTTATTATTATTATTATTTAATGAACATTATTAAATTTGTGATTTCTTTCACTGACAAGTGAATCTCAGGGATTAAAAACTAATAATGTGAACATCCACGTCAGCATTCCCTTGTGTGTTTGTTTTGTATTATAAATTCAGATGCTTCACCAGCACAACATAATTCAACTCTGATTCTCGTCTGTTCCAAAAAGTTATTTTATATTTGCTAGGTTGATGATTTTGATTGCAGACCAGGATTTTGTTCTGGACATATTTTCAATGTAGGTTTATTTGACATGTTTTGAAATAACATTCTACTGTCAATCTGCTCTCTTCAAAACATCTCATTTTCAATGATCATCATCCATTTTCTGTGCAGGTCATTCGCATGCTGTTTCATTAATGATTGTAATTTCTCTTTATTTAGAGGTGCTAATTTGGATATTTTTCACCTTTGTGAATCAGATGGCATCAACATCTACAGTATATGCTGATTATATGATCAACTGTTAAATATTTGATGTTAATATCTGTTATCCATGGGTAATGTATCTCATTTTAAAACAATTATATTGGCTGGTTACATTGATATTGGGAATATTAAGTATTTATGTTTCATTGTTTTGATCCTGCTGTTTGTTGCAATCATAGTAGCAAACCTATTAATTATTGGAATTATATGTAAGGAGAAGTCCCTGCATGAACCTATGTATGGTTTTTTATGCAGTTTGTCTGTAAATGAACTGTATGGCTGCATTGCTTTATTCCCATCCCTTCTAAGTAATATGCTACTGGCAAAGATCCCAGAAGTTTCACTCACCCTTTGTCATGCTCAGATATTTGCTTTGTACACTTATGGATCAATAGAATTCTGTAATTTAGCAATCATGTCTTATGACAGGTATGTAGCCATCTGTTACCCGTTAGAATATCACAGAATCATGTCTCCTGCCAGGACAGTTACATTGATTATTCTGGGGTGGTCAATATCAATTATCAAATTCTCCATTACTTTTTCAGTGAATGTACAGCTAAAGTTGTGTGGAAATGTATTGGACAAAGTAGGGTGTGACAACTACATGCTTGTGAAACTGGCATGCTCAGACACCACAGCAAACAACATCTTTGGCATAATTGGTACCACCGTTACAGTTGTTGCTCCTCTGGCATTAATTTTGTTCTCATATGCAAAAATTTTAAGAGTCTGTCTAAAGTCCACAAGAGAAAAGTCCCAAAAAGCTCTAAGTACATGTACTCCCCACATTGTCTCACTAATGAATTTCTCTGTTGGCTGTTCATTTGAATTGATCCAAAGCAGATTTGATAAGGTGCCTATGCCTCCTGTACTACGTGTGATTCTTTCAATTTATTTTCTGATGTGTCCGCCACTCATCAATCCTATCATGTATGGTATGAGACTTTCTAAAATAAAAAGGGCACTTAAAAATTTAATTTACGCCAGGAGCTATATAAAACCTGTATCATAATAGTGTGTAAAACTATTGTTCATTGTCACCTTTCAGGTACTATAGAAAAATAAGTCATGTGCTAAGTCATTGTCTACAAAAAACTGTTGTTTGTATTTGTCCAAAATAAGAATATCTTATAAGATTAAGAATCTGTGATAATTATTTTGATTGATGTTTACATAATGTGAAAATATTATGTTTAATATCTGTTAAAATGAAACTGAAACTAAAATTAACTGCCTTAAATGTTTTCTTTTTCATTAGAATAATATTGCTTTTGAAATTATTCTTATCTTCTCTGAAATTAATAAAAAAATTAAAAGAAATGCTGAAAAATCAAAATCAACATTTCTCATCTCATTTTTAAAAAAAATGGAATATTGTAGCATTTCCAAAGAGTATAGAACCCAAGAGGCCAGGGCTGTGCACAGATATTTTGAGGGGCAGTGGTCCAAACCAAAAAAGGGGCACTAAAAGGATGGTGGGGGTGGTGGTGGGGAAGACTCCACCTTCACTTTGACTCTTTTGAGGGGACTCTTAGGCAATATCATCTTAAAATAGAGAATGAATAACAAAATATTTACAATCACATATTGTAACTATTATTAAGATTAGTGCTAATTTAATTTACGTTGTTGTTTAATTGAATTTAAGTTGTTGTAACTATTCTTACATTCACATAATTTATTGTCTGTCTTTAGAATACTTCTAACTGTTTCTCTCAGCCACCGTGATTGTCTGATTTGGCTGATGTTCAGTGGGCTCTCCCTCACTCTCTGAGCCTGCTTCATCTTGAAGTGAAGTATAATTCATTTAATTAAAAAAAATATAAAGCATAAATCCATACAATGTGTTCCAAATTATTATCCAAATGACATATCAGTAGGATTTCAGTAAAATAAAAATAATTTTTCATATCTTTTTAGATAACTGTATCAGTCTCAGACAGCTTTGTTCAATAGTTTGCCAGGTCTTCTTTGGTAAATGTAAAACCTACTTAAATAAGTTGTTCATTATTAAGCAAGTCACAGTTCTTGTGCAATATGGAGAGGAACAAAGATCTTTCTGAAGATGAAAAGCATGAAACAATGCTTTGAAAAGTAAGGAAAACAACTTATATTCTGCAAAAACTGAATAGAAATTATTGAACTGCTGAAAGATTTGTGAGTGATTCAGAGCAGAGAGGAACTCACTCAGATAAAGGCTTATTAAGGAAAGTTTCTGTCAAATGAATTATATTAAGAGACAGCAAAAAGCCAGTGTTGAGCAGCAAACACGTACTTAAAGCTGCTGGAGTCTTAAGATGCTCTCCATACAAGATGGGTTGATTTTCCATTTACCTAAGAAGAACTGGCAAACTATTCAACAAACCTGTCTGAGATGAAATATATGAATAATAAAACAAACACTTTCTTTGAAAACCTAAACCCTGAATTTGTATTTTACTGAAATCCCACTGTCACTTGCATAATAGATAATAGAACATTTATAGTATGTTATAATATTATAAATATTTTGTTATAGATTATCAACTAAGAATTAAATATAATGCGAAATAATTTTTACAGGAGTTAAATGTGACAAACTTCCTGCTGAATATTCCATATGATGATTTACCTCCCTTACGAAAATTAACCATGGATTTATTATAAAAAAAAAAAAAAAAAACATGTTTTCTGGCATATTGATTACCATTTCTATTTAACCACACACATGCATTAGTTAAGCTGTGGTTTTTGTAGCAGAATTATAGTTAATTTGTGATTACCATGGAATAAATAAATAAATAAATAAATAAATAAATATTTTATTCTTAGTAAAGTCATGGTTAATTTTTGTAAGGGCTGCTGGCGTGCTGGAGTATTGAATCAGTGTTTACAATGATGAACAGCCTTTAGCAACCTCCCTTCGCTGTCTTGGTCTTCTTTTTGTGAAGGCATTGTTTTTTTGTCTATCAAGTGTGCCAACAACAGCAAATTTGGTGTTATTTATATTATATAAGATCGGGTAAAATAATTTGATTAGACACAAATTGTACAAGGGTCACTGAAAAGTTGTTTGCACTATTAGAGGAACAGGAGCAAAACATTTTTGATAGAAATACAAAAACAAATTACCAAATGACTAATTTTGCGGCCCAACCACTGTCTGTGGATTATAATGCATCTACCTGTTAATGGGACGAATTTCTGGAACTGTTATCTTCAACAAAGTGTATAGAACCCAAGAGGCGACACTGTTTTTTCACTCTGTTTTTGGGCAACAGCCACTAGATGGCAATGGCATTCATCCATCTGAGGTAATGTAGTTAGCCTACTTTATTGAGTATTTCCATTTTATGTAACTTTGTTTACACATTTATTAATAGTAAATTAATAATTAATAAATTTAAGATCATCATATTTGCAGTGAGCAATATAGATCAGACGTAGTGGAATAATAATAGTATCACTCCACTAGTTCTGAATTGAAATATATATATATATATATATATATATATATATATATATATATATATTGTACGCTTTAATGGATCACGCTACAAATATAACGATCTTATAATGATGCATTGCTGTGTCGGCATAATTCCCACTTTCGGACACTTTTGCTTTAACGGACATTAGACAAAACTGCAAAATGAAGCTGTTATATTCATATATTTATTGTCCAAAATTCCCAATTTTTCTGATCCATGTTCTTAATTAAATTTCATATGCTGGTATTAATTCAGTGTTTGTGCACAAAAGCTGAAAAAAGTACACAAAAGCTGAAATCCAACCTGAATGATGAGAACACAGAATAAAATACTATCACTAGTGATCACCAAATCCTTTTAACAGTTTATTTTAAAGACTTTGTGTTTATGTCTTCTACTTTTTCCACAAAACCTTTGCTTTCTAGAAACCCAGTCAGTTTGGGTTAAAATTCAAGTATTAGCATTATAAACACTGAATTAATACCAACATATGAAATTAAATTAAGGACATGCATCATTGGGAATGTTGGACAATAAATATATGAATATAACAGCTTGATTTTGCAGTGTTGTCTAATGTCCGTTAAAGCAAAAGTGTCCAAAAGTGGGAATTATGCAATAACGGACACAGCAATGCATCATGTATTATAAGATGATTATGTTTGTAGTGTGATCCATTAAAATGTACAATATAGCCTATTTCAATTCAGATAGTGAAGTGATAGGGTACAACGGGGCTAAAGGCACCGCGGGGCAAAAGGCGCTTTTGATTTTATTTTCCTCTAAACCACTAGATGGCACAAAAACTTGCCGCAGCACTTTCTTAAACTTCAATTTTTCAAAATGCATGTGCAAATTTGTCTGATCCTTGAGGCGATTGTGGGCAGCAACATAACGTTGATTCGGAGGTGTTACGTAACACAGGAGGTCGGAGACACAGGTAAAGGTTATGATGTTTATTGAGGCAACCAGAGCAATAGCAGGTGAATATCTCAGATGAAGTTTTCCAGAACAGAGCATATATCAAGACAGTGATACTTGACTTGATCTTCACACCAGGCTTGATGAAGGCAGAGAGACTCAGAGCCAAACAGAAGAGATATCAAGACAGGAATACTGAACTTGATCTTCACACCAGATACAACGATGACCAGGAGACTGGGAACAGAGACTGTACACAGACACTCACGAAGGACTGGAGATCCTGGAGGATACGGGAGACACACTGGAGACAGGTAAGGAGTCCGTAAGGTAAGCATTCAGGTTAGTATGCATTAACAAGACCGGACAATGACTGAGTGACTGTGAACGTCTTATATAGTGCTGCTGATTGGACTGGTGATGAGTGTCAGGTGCATGTGATCAGTATTCTGGTGAGGGAGTGTGACGTGATTGGCTGTGTGCAGAGCCTGATGTGTCTGTGACATTACCCCCCCCCCTCCACGGTCCGCTCCTGAGGACCGAGGACCCCGCCGTCGTGGTGGTCGGCCTCTGCCTCTTGGAGCTGGTCTGTTGGGATGTCTGGCACAGTCAGATACTATGTCCTCCGGTAGTCCGAAGTATCTGAACATGTGGTTAAACATGAGTTCAGCAGTGACTAGAGCTGTGGGGAGTCCAGGGAGTGGAATCAGGCGACAGGACATGGAGAATCTGTCCACTACAACCATGATGCAAGTATGTCCATCTGATGCTGGGAGATCCGTGACAAAGTCGACTCCTACATGTGCCACGGGCGAGCTGGAATGGGCAGAGGTTGTAGTTTCCCGGAGGGAAGATGACGAGGGCTTTTTGACATGGCACATTCCCTGCACCCCTTAATGTACCTCCTGATGTCGTTGGCCATGTTGGGCCACCAGAAGCGCTGTTTGAGCAGCGAGAGGGTTTCATTGACCCCTGGGTGGCCAGTGCCCAACGACGCGTGTGAGGAGTGGATGAGTGGAATGCGTTGTGTCCGTGGGATGTACTGTAAACCTGGTGGACAACCCGGCGGATTGTTGGTGGAGGCATTGGACTCGGGTAATGTTTCCACTGACCAGGTTATGGGGCTGACAATGAGTTTCTCCAGGATGATGGACTCAGGTTCTTCGGAGCTTTCCTTGGGACTGTGGATACGAGATAGAGCATCTATCTGAATCTTCAGTAGAAATTAGCGAATCCTAGGAATCTCTGGAGTTTTGATTGTGGTGGGAAGTGGCCAATCCTTAATGGCGGATACCTTCCTCTCGTCCATGCGGACGGCACTGCGATCAATGATGTAACCTAGGAACTTCACTGAGGGCTGGTGAAACGAGCATTTTTCGGCTTTCAGGAACAGGTGGAAAGTCCTCAGGCGTTGGAGGACCTCCGCACCGTGATGGCGATGTTCAGCCAGGCTCCGGGAGTAGATGAGGATGTCATTGATGTAAACAATCACAAACTTGTGTAGGAACTCCCGGAGCACCTCATGCATGAAGTCCTGGAATACGGAGGGGGCATTGACGAGTCCATACGGCATAACGCAATACTCGTAGTGGCCAGTAGGTGTCACAAAGGACGGTCTTCCATTTGTTCCCCTCACGTATCCGGATGAGGTTGTATGTGCTGCGGAGGTCCAACTTGGTGAACACAGTGGCGCCACGTAGATGTTCCAGCGCAGATGGGACGAGAGGAAGTGGATATCTGAATTTGACTGTTATTTTGTTTAGTGATCTGTAATCAATGCAAGGCCGCAAGCCTCCGTCCTTTTTGGCCACGAAGAAAAAACTTGAAGCAGCAGGGGAAGTAGACGGTCGGATGTAGCCTTGTGATAATGCCTCAGTAATGTATTCCTCCATGGCCTTCTCCTCTGGAATGGACAAGGAATAGATCTTTCCTGGGAATAACAGTCAAGTATGTCGATGGATCTCCTTTCCAAAGGACTTTCGATGGATGTGACACAGACATGGATCTTCTTGGAGCAAGAAATCCTTGGAACTTGACTTGGAACTTGACATACAGGAAAACAATCAGGAAAACATTTGTTACCCCACTTCAGGACGTCTCCTGTCCGCCAGGAGATGTTGGGATCGTGCTGCTCCAACCACGGGCGCCCTAGAATCACGTCAGATGTTGAGTCCTCCAGAACCAGCAAATGTATGTCTTCTTGGTGCAGAGCGCCAATCTGTAGACGTAGAGGGCCCACCATGTGACGAACTTGATGGAGAGGACGGCCAGTTACGGCATGGATCTGGTATATTTTCAGCGAACTGACGGTCTTGAGGTTGAGCTGGTGACAGAGGGCTCCGGAGATTAAATTTCCAGATGACCCAGAGTCGATGAAGGCATTGACTGGAATACAAACATCAGCAGCAGTAAGGTTGGTGATAATGGTGAGTGGATTTTGATGATTTAGAGTAGGAAGGATGACACTCACTGTAGATCGCACTGGACGAGTGGGGCATTCAGCTCTGATATGCCCAGTGAGACCACAATATAAACAAAGGCCCTGGGTCAGCCTCCTCTGTCGCTCAGCTGGTGATAGACGTGATCTGTTGATCTGCATCTCATAGCTGGCTGGTTCTGGAGGGCTGACGGATTCGGGCTGGCAGAGGAATGATGGGAAGAGTCGCTGGCTTTGGTGCTCCTCTATGCACAGCTGCATACGGGTGGCGAATCTGAGTTGGATGAACTTCTCGAGGCCGATGGAATCCTCGTATGCAGCGAGATGCAACCGCACGCTTGGATCCAGACCCTGACGATATCTGGAGATGAGGGCCTTGTTCATTCCACCCGCTCACTGCCGCTAGGGTTCTGAACTGTAAAGCATAATCAGAGACAGATAAAACACCTTGTTTTAAGTTACACAGTCTCTCACCAAGAGATGAAGTAACTTTCGTTTTATCGTCAGGGTACAAGTGCGGTTGCATCTCCAAAACCGGAAGGAGAAGGAGCAGTGGTGCGGAATGCGGAAGTGCTCGCTGGTGGTGCTGGCGTAGGTGTGCTGGTGAGAGTGCGACGAAGCGCGTTCACCAAATCCTGGAATGGATCAGGACTGCTCATCGTGGTTGCTCAGGCGGTATTGGTCCGGTCTTCTGTTACGTAACACAGGAGGTCGGAGACACAGGTAAAAGTTATGATGTTTATTGAGACAACCAGAGCAGTAGCAGGTGAATATCTCAGATGAAGTTGTCCAGAACAGAGCATATATCAAGACAGTGATACTTGACTTGATCTTCACACCAGGCTTGATGAAGGCAGAGAGACTCGGAGCCAGACAGAGGAGATATCAAGACAGGAATACTGAACTTGATCTTCACAGCAGATACAACGATGACCAGGAGACTGGGAACAGAGACTGTACACAGACACTCACGAAGGACTGGAGATCCTGGAGGATACGGGAGACACACTGAAGACAGGTAAGGAGTCCGTAAGGTAAGCATTCAGGTTAGTATGCATTAACGAGACCGGACAATGACTGAGTGACTGTGAACGTCTTATATAGTGCTGCTGATTGGACTGGTGATGAGTGCCAGGTGCATGTGATCAGTATTCTGGTGAGGGAGTGCGACGTGATTGGCTGGGTGCAGAGCCTGGTGTGTCTGTGACAGGAGGTAGTTTGATCTAATATTTGATGTTTTGATGTTGTTGATTTAAGTAGCAAATACGAATCCATTAAATTAATCTTTGTATTTTCAGACAAAGGTCTTCTTAATGATTTTCAGTTTTGTTCAAGGTAATTCAAGCAATAGTTTTTCAATAATGGAAGAATATGTAAAAGTTTGGTATATTGTATTCTGTTAGTTACATAGTGACCACTGAACATACATTTAGAAGTGTATTTTAAAATGCAAAGCACTGAAAATAATAATAATAATAATAATAAAAAAAAGCTTTGTAAACTTTTATTGTGTCCCATGGGGTAATCAAAAGTTTAACACACACTTGCAGTCTTCACGTCCACTTGAACACTTGAGCCAAATACAGGAAATACGTCATGTAAGTAGACAAGTGGTCAAGTGCAAAGACCGCAAGTGTGGGTATTTGGACAGGGCAAAAGTCTTCCTGTTTGTCTTCATCGGGTTTTAAAGTATTTTAATTATGAAACTATACAGTACATTTTATGGAAGGGGTAGGTTTAGGGTAAGGTTTAGGTGTGGGGGGTAGGTTAGCTATATTAGCTATTATTACCATGAGTCTGTATTAATTTGATAGTATAAATTATTTTATGATTTACTACTAGCTGTTATTTCATACTTAAAAAGCAAAAGCAATATACGCTTCTTTTACAAACATTTCATATATAAAACATAAAAAATTACTTAAATTTTGTTTTAGTCAATGACATCTATGCTTGTTTCCAGTGATGGGAATAACGGCGTTATAAATAAACGGCGTTACTAACGCCGTTACTTTTTTCAGTAACGAGTAATTAAACGAATTACTTTTTCTCCCGTTACAACGCCGTTACCGTTACTGGCAAAGAAATATGCCGCGTTACTATAATTGAGCTCACGGAAGCAGTTTTCATCCGAGTAGGCTCTCTCTCAGCCATAGGACCTGCAAAGATTTTTTCTCTGGTGTGTGCTGCGGTTAGCCATACACAAATATAATTTTAAACTGATAATAATAAACGATGCTCTGTGTATGTGTGTGTGAGCATGCTAGCAGAGCTCAAGCTCAAACCAGAACACCCTTTATGACATGCAGGATACCTATATGTGAGAAAAGTGTTTCTCTTCGACTAGTAGTTATTAATTTAAGCCATTAGTTGACTAATCACATTTATATTAATTTAATTTCTTAAATACTGGAGAGAATAAACCATAATAAATAAGCGTTTATGTAATATAGGCTATCACTCAGGCGCACATATAAAGCTTGCCATAAAAACCCGGCAAAAGTAATAATTATGAATGTGACCAAAACAGCAAGGAGACATTTTAATTGTTTATTAATAAAGTAATGTTTTCTGAATCAGTGTCGGCTGCGAAGATGAAGTTGACATTGCTGACTCTCATCATCTGCTCATTGTGGGCGCGCCTTGAGAGAGAATACACATTTCATTCGGTTTAGTCTACATAATCAGAGTAGCCTATTTCTTTTCGTTTTTAGATACTTCAAGCTTTCTATAGATATATTTCTCATGTCTGTGAGGTAAGTAGCCGCTGAGTTTCGGTTCATTTAGCCTATAAGTCGCGCTCCAGTTCACGCGCCAGTGATCGCGCCCGCGCCTGCCATGATTATATTGCCTGCTATATTTGCTTCTTATTTATTAAATCCAGACAACTGGTTGATGAAACACTGCTTAAAATTAAGATACAATTTTTACAAAACGAAATTCACTTTAAAGGAAGGCTTTCTACAAAACAGAACTTAATGAAATGGTCAAAATCATGCCTGACCCACTCCATGTCTCCAGATATATTGCGCATCTTATGATGCATCTTACTCATGCTGTTCACTTTTCATAATCAAGTAAATTAATTTAAAACATAACATAGGACTATTTAAACATAGGCTAAATATGAAACTACATTTTCTTTAATGGCTACCAACACGTATTGTAGAGTAGGGCCTACAGAGAAATTTCATAAGCAAGAGCGGATCATGTCACGAGTCGGATCAAGAATAATTTATTCTTACTTATATTTAATATTAGGGTTCAAGTTCAAGTTATTTGACATGTTTAAAAAAAAAAAAAAAAAAAGTAACGCAATAGTTACTTTCCCTGGTAATTAATTACTTTTATAATGATGTAACTTAGTTACTAACGCTGTTACTATTTGTGAGAAGTAACTAGTAACTATAACTAATTTCTTTTTTAAAGTAACGTGACCAACACTGCTTGTTTCTTTGCGGCAAGTGTAACTTGTTAGGTGTAATTTGCAGGGGTCGGATTTGTAGTACTGTGGGACGTAGACAGACCCTTTTCAGGATGGGACAACCTGTCACTCACCTGAGATCATGTAATAATCAATTAAGGACATAGGCAGAGGATAAACCAATTCCAGGGTAGGCTAACCACTAAGGAGATGTACTTCCCCTTTAAAAACACATTTATTCTCATGAAATAGTTTCAAGTTATGTGTCACCTAACAACAACGTACACATCCCAGCCAGGGCTGGCGCAAGCTCAACTGCCGCTCTAGGCAAAACACTGTCGTGCCGCCCCCACTTTACATTCACAATTAAACTCGATCTTTGAGGTGCATGTGAAAGAATGAAGGTTTTGTTTATTGATTTATTAATAAACTTGCACTAATATAAAAGAATGTACAAGCATTTTTTCTGATTTCTTTTCTTTTTGTCATTCTGCAATGTAAAAAAATAATCAACACGTAACCACTAACTACAAATGCAAACACTTATGTATTAAATAATAGTAAGAATATCTCCTGGAAGATTCAGGAGAATTCCTGGTGGGCCGCTGATAAATTGGGCCAGCAGTAGCCTACTTCGACATAAAGACAGTTTACAGGACGCGCAAAGCACAAGTCTCTAGTTAGTTTTCAATGAGACACACGAAAGCCGCAAATCGGTGGTAGTTCTAGCTAATTGCGAAGTGACGGTGTGCAAGCGGCCAAAATCCCGTCACTTGTGCGTGCACAGCTCTCCATTATGAATAGAGTTTATTTTAAATAGGCTATTTGGCATTTATAAATATTGTGCACAGAAAGGTGAGCAACGTGACTGCTCTGCTTTCTCTCACACACATAGGCGAAATCTCATTTGTTATTATCTATTAATAAAAGATGGGGACAATACATTTTTTAATGCTTTTGTTTTTTAATTGTTGCAGATTCCCTATATCATTGCATTAATAATTATTATGATTTAATTTTATTTGGATTTTTGTTCTGTTTTTAATACAATTCACCAAAAAATATTACACTATTAACCAGGCCTAACTAAGAAAAAACTATTACACTATTTTGAAAAATCACATTAGAAAAATAAAACAGCATAAATATTAGATTAGATTAATAAAACAGCATTTAACTGTCAAGGGAGCCTGGAAGACCCAGAGGCGAAAGGAGTTTGTGAATGATTTATTTGAGTTCCCAAAAACAAACAGAAACAGTTTGCCAGACGTAGAGAAACAGACACGTTGCAGTTGGCAATCAACAGAAACAACAGCGGTCTCCCGAGTCACAGGTCCGCGTCTGTAGTCCCACTGGAGAGAAGCGCGAGCAGTAGGTAAAGTGCCGTACTGGCGGATAACAAGGTCCATGCCAGACGACCGGCTCACAGTTCAGCAGAGTGACAGCAGGAATCCAGTACGAGGTATGGACTGCGAAAGGGACTGGAAGAGGAAGAGGACTGGCGAGAGCGAAGGAAATCATCGATGAGCGAGCGGTCCAGGACGTCCCGAGCCGGAATCCAACTCCTATCCTCAGGACCATAGCCCTCCCAATCGACGAGATACTGATAACCCCGACACTGGCAGCGCATGTCCAGCAGCCTCCTGACCCTGTAAATAGGAGAACCCTCAACAAGTTTGGGACAGTGGGCAGGGCGGGCGGGAGTGCGAACGACCGGTTTAATACATGAGACATGGAAGACCAGATGGATGCGCCTCAAGTTAGGAGGCGATTTGAGCTTGACGGCCACAGGACTAACGATCTTGGTAATGGAGAAAGGCCCAATGAAGCGTGGCGCCAGTTTACGTGACTCGGTTCGAAGTGGTAAATCCTTGGTGGATAACCACACCTTCTGTCCACAATCATATCTAGGCGCTTTAGTGCGACGACAATTGGCTGCACGACGGGTACGTTCTCTAATTTGACATAAGGCGGATCTCACCGTTCTCCATGTGCGAGAACAACGGCGGATAAACGCTTGGACCAAGGGAACTGATGTCTCAGTCTCCTGGGAGGGAAACAGGGGAGGCGGATACCCTAAAGAAGACTGAAACGTTGATAGACCGGTAGCCGACGAAGGAAGAGAATTATGGGCGTACTCGACCCAGGGGAGTTGCTCGCACCACGACATAGGGTTACGAAAAGCCAAAGTACGAAGCATGCGTCCTAAAATCTGGTTAGTACGTTCTGCTTGACCATTTGTCTGGGGGTGGAAGCCCGAGGACAAACTGGCAGTAGCTCCAATCAACCGACAAAACTCTTTCCAGAATTGTGAAGCAAATTGGGGACCTCTGTCCGAAACGATGTCAGTAGGGAGTCCGTGCAAATGAAAAACATTCTCAACAATAATCTGCGCGGCCTCCTAGGTGGATGTGAGCTTACAAAGCGGTACAAAATGGGCTGCTTTAGAAAAGCGATCGACAATTGTGAGGATAACAGTGTTTCCGTTAGAAGCAGGGAGACCAGTAACGAAGTCCATGGCCAGATGAGACCAAGGGCGAGACGGAATAGGAAGGGGTCTAAGGAGGCCGGCGGGCGGAGAATTATTCGACTTAGTCTGAACACATACAGAACACGAAGAAACAAAACGACGCACATCGCGTGTTCTAGAAGGCCACCAGAATCATTGGCTTATGGACGCTAGGGTTCCTCTAACCCCTGGATGAATTACCAGCTTAGAGGAGTGCCCCCATCTGAGGACAGCGGGCCGCATGGTCGGAGGAACAAACAATTGATTAGGAGGGCATAGTTTCGGAATAGATTCACCAGTAAGAGCGGTCTTGACTTGTCTTTCGATTCCCCAGGCATGATAAGAACAGGTGCTGAAGTGAACAGCTCCTTCAGTTTGTCAAAGCTTGCTGGGAACCACGGTCACGATGTCGGAGATCTAAGCGTCTCTCCAAACGGATTGCCAATTCCACCAGCTGATCGAGGGTAGCGGGGACTTCTTGTGCGTAAATCTCATCCTTAATTTTAGGACACAATCCCTCCAGAAACAGCAGCATCAAGGAAGGCTCATTCCACTCACATGAAGCTGAAAGAGTTCAGAATTCAATGGAGAAGTCAGAAACTGAGTGTCCTCCCTGGCGCAAGACAGCGAGCTGACGGGATGCTTCACGTCCACTTACGGAGCAGTCGAAAACCTTTACCATCTCCTCCCGGAACGCAGTGAAGGACTGACAGCATACCGCCTCCGCCTCCCAGACTGCCGTGGCCCAGTCTCGTGCTCTCACTGTCAGCAGAGAAATAACAAATACAACCTTCGCTCGGTCGGTTGCATACGTAGTGGGTTGGAGTGAAAAAACAATTTCACATTGAGTTAGAAAGGCTTTACACTCTGCGGGCTCACTGGCATATCTTGGTGGATTGTTCACTCTTGGTTCCGAGGCCTGGCTGGGAGGCAGAGAATCAGAGAGCTTATGATGGGGAACTTGAAATCGGTGAGATAAGCCTGTAACTTGACCAATGAGGTTATCAACCACATGTCTTATCGCAGAGAGTTCCTGCTCATGACGGCCGAGCATCGCCCCCTGCATCCTCACCGCAAAGTGAATCTGTGTCTTCCTCGCTGGGTCCATTTCTTGGTTCGGGAATTCTGTCAAGGGAGCCTGGAAGACCAAGAGGCGAAATGAGTTTGTGAATGATTTATTTGAGTTCCCAAAAACAAACAGAAACAGTTCTGCCAGACGTAGAGAAACAGGCACATTGCAGCTGGCGAGCAACAGAAACAACAGCGGTCTCCCGAGTCAAAGGTCCGCGTCTGTAGTCCCACTGGAGAGAAGCGCGAGCAGTAGGTAAAGTGCCGTACTGGCGGATAACAAGGTCCACGCCAGACGACCGGCTCACAGTTCAGCAGAGCGACAGCAGGAATCCAGTACGGGGTATGGACTGCGAAAGGGACTGGAACTCAGACTCAGTAAACATACTGCTAAGACACACACGAACAAAGATTTAGCGAGGTTACAAGGAGCAAGTGCTACTCACATTCATCAATTCCCGGACGCAGACAAGGACAAAGAACAGGGAGAAATAAGCAGCGCAATTAGCGCGAAGACGCAGAACAGGTGTGTGCACGAGAGCGCGCGCGTCAGAGGTAAGGGGAAACAGCTGAGACCAATGAAAGATGAAAGAGAGAAGGAAAAGATACCCAAAACAAGAGTAATCAAACCTGACTCATGACATTAACAAATATTTTTAATTATTATTTTGCATTTTAGTCTCATTTTAAGCACTAAGTAAGTTGCAAGTGTATTATTTTTTTTATTCATACAGATCTGCTGCGTTGTGACTGGAGACGTTTAACCTGTCTAAAACAATCCCGCACCCTGTAATAAAACACATAACCATATTAATTTAATTTAACATGAATAGTTGTTACTACCTTTTAAAGTCAAAACAGATAACGATGTTTCTTTTGATAATTGATGATATGACGCTCTGCTCTGGTCCAGGTTAGCGGCGGGCGCGCGACCAAGTGTATCAGTGACAGTGTAGCTGCACAGCCCCCTCTGTTGGTGAATATAATCACTACATCATTGCTCCGATAACCAACAGGCTGCTATGTTGGTCTGGCTTTTTTGAGGAAAACGGGGACGTCTGTTCACTACGTTCACAAACCACTGTTCATTTTAATAGAAAATAGGCCTACAGTAAGGAGGCATGGCAGAAGGCGCGCAAAGAGTGCTCCCTCCGTAATCACTAAAAAGTTGTCATATCTCACAAAGTTCTGTTATAATAAATGAAGCTGTCACATATTGAATCTCTTATTTACATAATGTCTAAATTTCTTTGTTTTTATGAGAGAATTTGCGATCGTGCAAACTCACTCCACTCACCGCTCAAAACGCCAGTTTTTATGTTCAGTGATAGGTATGCTGCTCTAGGTTGGGGCGGGGTTTGGTAGTCAGTAGAATGAGGGAAAGATAATTTAGAATAACTAATCGGGTGATAACTTTTTGATATAAGTGAAATAATTCCAAACGAATGTCCCAGAAACAAACTGATTAATTAACCTAAAAACTAAATCCCTTTCCTTTTTGCCACCCTCACTGTGCTGCCGCCCTAGGCAGCTGCCTAGTTCGCCTATAGGCATGCGCCAGCCCTGATCCCAGCATAAATGCTCCTGATAAATATTTGTTATTAAAGTGGCTATTTTCACAAACCAGTGTTAATTTTAACAGAAAAGTAAGCATACTGAATGAGTGATTTGGCATGGCAGCCAATAAACATCTAATGCAGCAAAATCCTGCATTTAGACACGACCCGGTGTTAACTAGGGTTCACGGAGCTAATATACCCCTTAAAATGGATCTTTACTGTCACAGACACGTCAGGTTCCAACGTCACCCAATCACAGCGCGCACCTTCTCCAGAATACTGATCACCGCCACCTGCATCTCATCACTCTCCTCATCAACAGCACTATAAAGCACTCACGCACACAGCACTCCACGTCCGGTCTCGTTTGCATACCCTACATGTTTATGCTTACCTCAAGGACTCCTCTTCGCATACTTACCTGTCTCCATCGTGTCGATTCCCATTGTGTGCCTCGTCTGCTCTGTGAGTGTGTTCCCGTCTGCTTCCAAGTGCTCCAGCGATCTCCAGTCTCCAGCGTCTAACTCCCTGCAAAGAAAAGGACAGTAACTATCCCATTTGCTATCAGTTCAAGTCAACTACTACCAGTTCTCTCACCTGTTTCATTCTCCTTGCTCTCCTGTGGTCAAAATAAAGACTGTGTTACATTATACCTGTGTCTGTCCTCCGTCTACTGTAACAGAAGACCGGACCAACACCGTTGGCCCAGGATGAGCCAACCCGACCCCTTTCAGGATTTGGTGGATGCGCTCCGGCGCACGCTGACTGTCCACCCATCGCCACCATCTCCAGTTCCTCCATCATCACCTGCACCAGCACCAGCTAGCCCCACAGAGCACGTCAACACACCTCCTTCACTGCCGCCGTATGCCAGTCCCATGGCCAAACCGGCGCCCTACTCAGGATCGGCGGAGGATTGCAGCGGGTTTCTGCTGCAATGCACACTGGTCCTGGAGATGCAGCCGCACCTGTACCCGAGTGACACCGCCAAAATAGCGTTCATTATCTCTCAGCTCAGCGGCAAAGCATTGAAGTGGGCCGATTCCATCTGGTCCCAGCAGGGCACTGTAACCCAATCCTACTCGTCGTTTATTTCCCACTTCCGGGAGGTATTCGGGAAACCCATCACAGACTCTTCAGCTGGTGAGAAACTCTATAATTTGAGACAAGGATCTATGTCCATTTATGATTATGCTTTGCAATTCAGAACGCTTGCAGCCCTCAGCGGATGGAACGAACAAGCCCTGATAACGAACTACCGGCAAGGATTGGAACCTCAGGTGCGGCTGCAACTCGCTGCATGCGAGGACAACATCGGCCTAGAAAAGTTCATTCAGCTCTCCATCCGCTGCGCCACTCGCATGCAGGCGTGCCTCCAGGAGCACCAGGACCAGTTCTTCTCCACCGTGCCACTCTGCCGATCCGAACCCGTCAGCACTCCAGAACCAGCTCCAGAACCCATGGATGTAGTAAACTCTCGTCTATCTTATGAAGAATGCCGCCGGCGCCTCTCCCTTCGTCTCTGTCTCTACTGTGGTGAACCGGGGCATGTGATTGCAGCATGCCCCACACGACCGCCGCGACCCCTGGTGAGTGCCATTATTCCTGCTACTCGCAAAATGAAACCACTCACTACTGCCGTCAATCTTACTGCCACCAATGTTTCCCTTACAGTGGTCGCGCTCATCGACTCGGGGTCCGCCGGCAACTTCATCTCTGGTGCCCTCTGTCGTCAACTCCGTATCAAGACCTCTCCGTCTCCGACCATCTACAAGATCTGCTCCATAACCGGCCGACCCCTGAACCGTAAGCGCGTCCGCTCCGTGGCAGGACCTGTTACCATTCAAGTGGGACTTCTACATCAAGAAGAGGCGCATCTGCTGGTTCTGGAGGACTCCACCGCTGACGTGGTTCTGGGGCGCCCCTGGTTGGAGCAGCATAATCCCACCATCTCCTGGAAGACGGGCGAAGTCCTGAAGTGGGGCGACACTTGCTTCAAACACTGTTTGACGGATCTGCCAGTTCCACCAATTTCCTCACCTGATCTCTCTCTCTGCGCCACGTCCATCGAAAGTCCTGTTGAACAACGTTCTGTTGAAATCCCCGAGTGTTACGCCCCCTTCAGCGACGTATTTTGCCCTCAGCGGGCTTCCAAGCTGCCTCCACACCGGCCATGGGATTGTGCCATCGACCTGCTTCCGGGTGAACCAGTGCCCAAGGGAAAGATCTACCCTCTTTCCATCCCGGAGGAGAAGGCCATGGAGGATTACATCAAGGAAGCCCTCGACCAAGGTTACATCAGGCCGTCTACTTCCCCTGCTGCTTCCAGTTTCTTCTTTGTGGCTAAAAAGGACGGAGGCTTGTGGCCCTGTATTGACTACTGAGCACTCAACAAAATAACTGTGAAGTTCCGTTACCCCCTTCCTCTCGTCCCAGCGGCCCTAGAACATCTCCGTGGTGCCACTGTGTTCACGAAGTTGGACCTCCGCAGCGCGTACAACCTCATCCGGATACGTGAGGGGGACGAGTGGAAGACCGCCTTCATCACCCCTACTGGCCACTACGAGTACTTGGTCATGCCGTATGGATTAGTCAACGCCCCCTCCGTATTCCAGGACTTCATTCATGAGGTGCTCCGGGAGTTTCTCCACCGGTTTGTCCTGGTCTACATAGACGACAATCTCATCTACTCCCGGAGCCAGGCCGAACATCGCCAACACGTTGCGGAGGTCCTCACCCGCCTTCTCCAATACCATCTGTTCCTCAAGGCCGAAAAATGCACTTTCCATCAACCTTCCGTTTCATTCCTGGGATATAACATCGACCACAGTGGCATCCGGATGGACGAGAGGAAGGTGGAATCCATAACCAACTGGCCAGAACCCACCACCATAAAAGAACTCCAGCGTTTCCTCGGTTTCTCAAATTTCTACAGACGCTTCATCAAAGGTTACAGCTCTATCGCCCATCCACTCACCAGTTTACTCCGCAACCAGCCCAAGTCTCTGTCCTGGACCCCGGCAGCCACCAACGCCTTCAACCAGCTCAAAGAAGCCTTTACCACCGCTCCCTTACTCGTGCATCCTGACCCAGAGAAACAGTTCATTGTTGAGGTGGACGCGTCTACCACTGGAGTGGGGGCGGTATTATCGCAGCAGCAGGGGACCCCAAGTAGACTCCATCCATGCGCCTTCTTCTCCTCCCGCAAGCTCAGCCCGGCGGAAGTCAACTATTCCATCGGGGACAGGGAACTTCTAGCGGTCAAGCTTGCCTTGGAAGAGTGGAGGCATTGGCTGGAGGGAGCCAAACATGCTTTCCTAGTATTAACGGATCACAAAAACTTGGAGTACCTTCGCTCTGCGAAAAGATTGAACCCTAGACAAGCTCGCTGGGCCATGTTTTTCTCCCGCTTTAACTACACAATCTCCTTCCGCCCTGGTACGAAGAATGTCAAAGCGGATGCTCTCTCCCGTCTACATGCTCCTGAGGAAAAGACTGAGGAACCAGAACCCATCATTCCTAGCTCCCTCATCGTGAGTCCCATAACATGGTCAGAAGAGACCATTCCCTTCTCCAATGCCTCCACTAACCCTCCGCCGGGCTGTCCACCAGGCTTGCTCTATCTTCCACGGACACGACGCACTCCCACCATTCACTCAGCCCACACGTCACTTGGCACTGGTCACCCGGGGGCCAATGAGACCCTCTCGTTGCTGAAAGAACGCTTCTGGTGGCCAGGGATGGCGGCCGACGTCAGAAGGTACGTGCAGGGCTGCAGGGAGTGTGCCATCTCCAAGTCTCCTCGTCATCTGCCAGCTGGGAAACTCCTTCCGCTGCCCGTTCCAGATCGCCCCTGGTCACACCTAGGAGTGGACTTCATATCTGATCTCCCTGTCTCAGACGGATATACCACCATCCTAGTTGTTGTGGACCGGTTCTCAAAGTCATGTCGTTTAATTCCACTTCCTGGATTACCTACTGCAATGGAGACCGCCGAAATACTCTTCAACCAAGTATTTAGATATTTCGGAATTCCAGAGGATATCGTCTCCGACCGAGGGCCTCAGTTCATATCCCGTGTATGGAAGTCCTTCTACTCACTCCTAGGTGTGACCGTCAGCTTAACATCTGGATATCACCCCCAGTCGAACGGGCAGACGGAAAGGAAGGTTCAGGAGATTGGCCGCTTCCTCCGTACCTTCTGTCATGACCACCAGGACTCTTGGAACCAGTTCCTGGGTTGGGCCGAGTACGCCCAAAACTCTCTCCGACAGTCAACTACTGGGCTTACACCGTTTCAATGCGTACTCGGTTACCAACCCCCACTGTTCCCCTGGGATGGGGAACCCTCCAACGTTCCGGCAGTGGATTACTGGTTCCGAGAGAGCGAGAGGGTCTGGGACTCAGCACACCACCAGCTGCAACGAGCCCTGCGCAGACGCAGAATGGTAGCCGACCTCCGACGTTCCAACACCCTGGTCTTCCAGCCTGGTCAGATGGTCTGGCTATCCACCCGCGACATCAGACTGCGTCTGCCCTGCAGAAAGCTGAGTCCCAGGTTCATTGGCCCGTTCCCCATCGTCAAGCAGGTCAACCCGGTCACCTATCAACTCCGCCTGCCACAAGGGTACCGTATACATCCAACTTTCCATGTGTCACTCCTCAAAGCTCTCCATCCCTCTGTTCTTGCCACAAGACCTGACGTGTCTCCCGCCGAACCCCCCCTTCCACTCATCCTGGAGGACGGAGCTGCGTACGAGGTTCGAGAGATCTTGAACTCCCGGCGTCGTGGTGGTCAGCTTGAATACTTGGTGGATTGGGAAGGATATGGTCCCGAAGAACGCTCCTGGGTCCCAAGGGACGACATCTTAGATCCCAGTTTACTCCAAACCTTCCACGACAGTCACCCTGAGAAACCGGCACCGCGGGGAAGAGGACGACCACCACGGCGTCGGGGTTCTCGGCCCTCTGGAGCGGGCCGTGGAGGGGGGGTACTGTCACAGACACGTCAGGTTCCAACGTCACCCAATCACAGCGCGCACCTTCTCCAGAATACTGATCACCGCCACCTGCACCTCATCACTCTCCTCATCAACAGCACTATAAAGCACTCACGCACACAGCACTCCATGTCCGGTCTCGTTTGCATGTCCTACCTGTTATGCTTACCTCAAGGACTCCTCTTCGCATACCTACCTGTCTCCATCGTGTCGATTCCCATTGTGTGCCTCATCTGCTCTGTGAGTGTGTTCCCGTCTGCTTCCAAGTGCTCCAGCGATCTCCAGTCTCCAGCGTCTAACTCCCTGCAAAGAAAAGGACAGTAACTATCCCATTTGCTATCAGTTCAAGTCAACTACTACCAGTTCTCGCACCTGTTTCATTCTCCTTGCTCTCCTGTGGTCAAAATAAAGACTGTGTTACATTATACCTGTGTCTGTCCTCCGTCTACTGTAACATTTACAAAGTGTTGTAAAGACAAAGCGTCATGCAGCATATCAGATCATGTAAGTATAGTATTTATTTGGATGTTTACATGTGATTGTGAATGAGTATGATAGTATGTTGCGGCTAATGGGGCTAAAGCTAACATTACACACTGTTGGAGAGATTTATAAAGAGTGAAGTTGTGTTTATGAATTATACAGACTGCAAGTGTTTAAAAATGAAAATAACGACATGGTTTTGATCTACAATAAGAAACAATGGTAACTTTAACCACATTTAACAGTACATTAGCAACATGCTAATGAAACATTTAGAAAGACAATTTACAAATATCACTAAAAATATCATGATATTATGGATCATGTCAGTTCAATCATGACATCTCTTGGAGTGAATAGATTCATAGGCTTGATTTGAGATCTGCTTACGCTGCTGCTGCTGAGCAAATACATAATTGTAAATACAGAAATTGCAAATACAGAAACTTGCGTTCTGCAAGTGAACGGCGCCTTGTGGTGCCATCACATAGGGGCACAAAATCACGGACCTAAATCTCTCACGGACCTTCTCCGAGTCTGTTCCTGGTTGGTGGAATGACACCATTTTTTTTTCAAAAAAATGCTAAAGACGTATCTTTTTCGTCAGCACTTGACCCAATAATAGTAGCACTTACCTTGATTTCTATTCTTCTTCTATCTATTTGTGTATTTATTTTATTAAAAAAAAAAAAAAAAAAATCCTTGCTACGAGCACTTTACTGACATAACTGTGACTTCACACAGCACTTACATACTGTTGTTCTCATGTTGATTTGATTGATTCTACTACTCTCATTTGTAAGTCGCTTTGGATAAAAGCATCTGCTAAATGACTAAATGTAAATGTAAATGTAAATTGTTCAGCTTAGTCAAAATAACAAGAAAGGAAAGGCTGCTGCAGAATGATAGAACCCCATAGCAGATCTCTACAGGTGGCACTGGGGAGGAGGTGGGATTATAGGAGTTCTCATATTGCGCAATGTGCTGATCGCAGCTAGGATATGGTATAAATAAAAGCCACGTAAATGAAGAATTACCTCTGATTGGTTGGTGTCGCAGTACTGAAAGAACCAATCATGACAACTCTCGGAGTGAATAGATTCAACCAGCATTTTATTATCCATGCTGTACGAATAGGAAGCGGCCGAGTTACTACAGCCTAAAGCCCCCACCCAGCAGATCTGCACGCGAAAATATGTGTACTGCTGCTGCTCCGTAGAGCTATAAGCGTATGTATGGCTATATATGTGTGCCTGGGCCTGCTTTGCCGAATGGCTTAACACTAATGAACTTACCTGTAAATGTGCCTCTTGCCTATTGGCCTAGATAGTAGTTACTGAGCAGACTCAATGCATTAAAGACATGCCTATACAATGTGACAGGATATCTCTACTGTAGTGGTTTTTTTTTTTTTTTTTTTTTTTTTTTTTTAAATTTTAAATTTTTACATTTTAAATTTTGTGAATTGAAGTAATGGAAAATACTTGAAAGCCCAGCCCGTGCCACCTGATTTTTTTTTTTTTTTTTTTATACACTCATTTGCTTTTGACCTTCCTGATGTCTTTGGAGTTAGGTCTAATGTAACGTTCGTAAGCAGATGAATTCCAGCGCCCCATCTCTGCGGTTGCCACTCTTGGAGCGGCTGTTGTTGCTGTGCTGATTCTGAAAGAGTAAGGGGTGTATACTTTGCTGTTTAATCCACAAAGATGGCATAGCTGTTTCAGTTTAGAGGAGGACCAGACGCTGGTCATAGGTTTGCCATCTGCTGTGAGGAACAGCAGGTCTTGGGGAGCTGCGTTTCTCCAGGATTGCAGATATCGTGACATGGAAGAAAGAGGGCAAAACACAGAATTAATTCTGGATAATAAAATGTGCGACCCTTTATTGAATTTGTCGGCTTTTGAGTGCTTTAATAGTAAAGAGAAATGGTTTTTGGAAAAAGTGATGTCGGCCATAGTAAGATCAATGTCAGGATTAAATGATACAAATTTGCATGTGAATTCCCCGGTTTGCAGAAGCAGCAATGGCATAGAGCGATTTTTGCAGGTTGTGCAAAAAAAAACATGAAAGTGATCAGTATTTATACCCACTCAAGCAATTTGTTTGCTAACTAAAGAAGTCATTCAACATCGTCGAGAGTTTAAAAGGCGACTCTGATACTGTTCTGGTTCAGTGTAAATGAATGCGGAATATAGCCGCCCTAAACTACGTCATTGTCATAACAACCAAAAAGAATTCCAGTCAGCTCAGGCGGCGCGAGATTCAAGAAGCAGGGAGACGAAACATATAGAGCAAATAATAAAAATATTGTCTACCATCAAGGGGCATTGAAGTAAAAGAGTCCTGTACTCACATCGTGAAGCAAACCACCAAAATAACAGCAGAGAATCATTGTGTGTCATTAATCGCTGTTTGTAATCTTCCTATGAAGAGACTGTTGGATCAACAAAATGTGCGACCCTTTATTGAATTTGTCGGCTTTTGAGTGCTTTAATAGTAAAGAGAAATGGTTTTTGGAAAAAGTGATGTCGGCCATAGTAAGATCAATGTCAGGATTAAATGATACAAATTTGCATGTGAATTCCCCGGTTTGCAGAAGCAGCAATGGCATAGAGCGATTTTTGCAGGTTGTGCAAAAAAAAACATGAAAGTGATCAGTATTTATACCCACTCAAGCAATTTGTTTGCTAACTAAAGAAGTCATTCAACATCGTCGAGAGTTTAAAAGGCGACTCTGATACTGTTCTGGTTCAGTGTAAATGAATGCGGAATATAGCCGCCCTAAACTACGTCATTGTCATAACAACCAAAAAGAATTCCAGTCAGCTCAGGCGGCGCGAGATTCAAGAAGCAGGGAGACGAAACATATAGAGCAAATAATAAAAATATTGTCTACCATCAAGGGGCATTGAAGTAAAAGAGTCCTGTACTCACATCGTGAAGCAAACCACCAAAATAACAGCAGAGAATCATTGTGTGTCATTAATCGCTGTTTGTAATCTTCCTATGAAGAGACTGTTGGATCAACACTCTGCTACATTTCTCTCAGATAAGGTAAATGTTTAACACAATCAGTGTCACTGTGATTGTGCATTGTTATATTGAAGTGACAGGTAGATCAGATAGAGTTTGAAAGCTGCTTGCCGTCGCTTCTCTATCGTCATCGTGTTATATCCGCCAATAGCGAGCAAGGTGGATAAGCCAGTCTGTGATTGGTTCCCGCAAAAGTGTAACAGCGCAGTAGAAATGAATCCACAGGTTTCCAGACTGAGTTGCCGAGCGAAATCAATTCGCCGGCAGATCAGGCTGGGTTTACCCAGACTATATGATTATATGATGATTTCCTAATTCACATGTGATGTTATATAGCTGTTGTCAGTTAATAACAAATAATATTTCATTTATTTGTTTGATGCATAAAAAGCTGACATAATTCTTCCATAGCCACACTCAAATTAATCACTTGTATTTTATTGGTCTTATGCACTTTATTCCTTTGTCGTTCATGGTATTGATTTAATAGTTGTCGTAGTTATTATTATTTATCTTTTGTTAATAACATGTATTTTATTACATTTGCATCTTCCTTGTGCTGATAATACAGTAAGAGGCTCTACCAGTTAACAATCTGTCAGATAAATCAGCTGACCATGATGTGGTAACACGTGATGCGGTAACAAGTGAACGCGCAGCGCAGCGTCTCGCGCCCTCGCTAATGTTTGCTTATCTTTAAATTTATTACTTGTAATTTATCTCTCTCCTAAACTTATCTAAAGTGGTGGATTTACTAACTTACTGATCTGTCGTGACTATGCCGAAGGCAAAATTGGTGCAGACCGAGTCACAATGGCGTCCCTTACTCACCTGCTTGAGTCTCTCAGAACCGCCATCTCCGAGGATTCCAAACAAACTTTTTCAGCCCTCGAGACCAAGTTGAACGGTGTCATTACTACCGTGACAGAACACGCTGAGAAACTCGAAATCCTTGAGAGTGAAGGTGATGTGCGAGAGTTATGCCTGAAGGCTGCCAAGGAAACTATCATTAAGCTCCAGACAGACCATGCTAAACTAGCAACTAAAATCATCGACTTCGAATCACAGAGCCGGCGTAACAACATCAGGGTCACTGGTGTTCCTGAATCCATGGAGGGGCCACAACCGACAGCTTTCTTCACCAAGATGCTCAAGGAGGTCTTTGGAGGGGTCCTCAATTCGCCTGTGGAATGTGAACGGGCTCATAGAGCCCTGGCATTTAAACCTCCATCCAACCAGCGGCTAAGACCGATCATCAATCGTCTCCTCAGGTTTCAGGTAAAGGATAAGATCATCCGCCATGCACGGACCATGAGGGGTAGGCTGAAATTTTGGGGCCATTCCATCCTTGTATTTGAGGATTATCCTCCAGAGGTTGTGGAACATCGGAAAGAGTTTAAATCGGTCATGTCGGAGTTATACGAGCGTGGATTCAAGCCGGCCCTGCTCTACCTGGCTAGGCTTTATATCAAGATGGAGTCGGGAGGTAAGAAATACTTTCCCAAGGTAGCTAAGGCTGAAGCTTTCATTGCCTCCTTGCCTTCGCGGATCACTTAGATCATAGTTTGCCCAAATTCATGTGATGAGGGTGATGGACCTGCAGGCTGTGGATTACTGTCATTTGTGTTTCTATCTCATTCCATTTTTTATTGACAGTGCACAGTGGTGATCTGTTTGCCTCTACTTTTTGCGGATTTTGGGTGTCAGTCTCTCCATTATGATTCAATGTCTCTAATAGCCTATTCCCCATTATGGATGGCTTGAACTTGTTTTCAGGCGGAGAGTTGAGAGACATTTTTGCTTTCAATCTTTATGAGACTATTTTCATTTTTTGCGAGTCAGCGTGGTTGACTGCGGTGTGGTACAAATTATTTATACAATGGTACTGGAATATTCTTGTATGTGTGTGTGTTGTATATGTGTGTGTGTTGTATATGTGTGTGTTTTTGGTTGCTTCGAGCATGTTTGCGACAATCGCTGTGTCAATATCTTAATGTAATCCCAGTAAACCCCATGATCAATTTGTACTGTTTATACTATGGGTTTTGATGATTTTAATATTGTTGGAGATTCTCAGTACTGTATTGACATGGATGGCAATACTACTTGTAATGTTTTTTATTCTGATAACTTAAAACTATTAAATGATATATATAATTATTCATTGATACATTTAAACATCAGAAGCCTAAACAAACATCATTTTGATTTAGTTTCTCTTCTATCTAACTTAAGCTGTCATTTTGATGTTATTGGGTGTAGTGAAACCTGGCTCAATGAATTCTCAAATGTTGATCTACTTAACCTTGATGGATACAATTTACACAAGAACAGACCAAATAGAATAGGTGGAGGGGTCTGCCTTTATGTTAAGAGTAGCCTTCAAGTAAATATCTGTGACTTTTGTTTAGAGGATGATCATTGTGAGTCTTTATTCATTGAGATTAACAATTATGACAAAACATTTATTGTCGGTGTTATCTATCGTCCACCAGACTCTGCTCTTGACACCTTTTTATCGTAAATTGGAAGATCTATTACATAAATTGAATAATCCCCCAAAAAAAGACTGTATACTTCTTGATGACTACAATATTGATATTTCTAGGGAAGATGGGGCAAAACGTGACTTCATGAACACATGCATTCCTCTGCTTTTTTCCCCACCATCGATAGATTTACTAGAGTAACACCTACATCCAAATCTATTATTGACAATATCATTACTAATATTCAAAACATCAAGCTGGACATGGGAGTCGTGCAGGCTGACATCACAGATCATTTTCCAATTGTAATATTTTTTGGCTCTGGCAAATCAGTCTCTCCTCCACTTTCTAAAATCAAATTTAAAATTCTTAATGATAAAACATTACAGCATTTAATTGCTAACTTACAGGCTAAATCGTGGACTTCTATCTATGACAGTGCGACTCCTGATGCTGCATATGACAATCTGATAAAGATCATTCAAGACTCCATTAAGGGCACAATTCCTGAGAAGACTGTCAAATGCAGCACTACTCTCCAGAACCCTTGGAAAAAAATCCTTCTAGTTTAAATAAAGAGAAATATATTTCTTATAAAAATAAATTAACGCAGATTATAAGAAAGAGCAAAAGAAACCATTATACAGAATTACTAAAAGCTTCACAGGGGGACTGTAGGAGGTCATGGAATGTGTTAAATGAAGTTCTCAATAGGAGACATAAACCGACTGCTCTACCTGTTCTTGATGATGTCAAAGCTGATCTTGCACATAGTTTTAATAATCATTCCACCTCTATCGGTGTAAATGTGTCAAAAAAGATAAGTCAACCCAAGGATGTTACTTTTAAACATTTTCTTACTGGTAGTTATATTCATTCATTCTTCATGACACTAACAGCCAGTACCGAACTCCTCAAGATTATTTTAAACTTGAGGAGCTCATACACTGCTGGTGTAGATGGAATATCTAGTAAGATCATGAAGGCCATTGCGAACGTCATTGTGGAGCCACTGGCTCATTGTATTAACCTTTCTTTATTTACTGATATTGTACCTAAAATGTCAAAAATTGCTAAGATAGTTCCAATTTTTAAATCGAGCGATAGAAATGATTTGAATAATTATCAGCCCATATCAATTCTACCCACTTTTTCTAAAGTAATGGAGAGTGTAGTATACAATAGACTTAGTGGCTATCTTGATAAATTGGATATTCTTGTTCCCTCTCAATACGGTTTTAGAAAAAAGAGCACAACCTGTATGGCAATATTAGACCTAATTGAACAAATTAATGACTGTATTGAAGAGGAGAAATGTGGTATTGGTATTTTTTTGGACCTATCAAAAGCCTCACGGCGTTCCAAGGAGCATCTACCTGTCGATTGTAATCATCGATAAGGGTGTGATCCAGAATGTCCCTAGCAGGAACCCAACTTCTCTCCTCCGGACCGTAACCTTCCCAGTCCACCAAGTACTGGAATCCGCGTCCCCTCCTTCTCGAGTCCAGAATACGATTAACTGAATAAGTGGGTTCCCCGTCTACGAGTCGCAACGGTGGGGGAACCGGAGTCGGCGGATTAATGTGTGAATGAAACACAGGTTTAATTTTGGACACATGGAAGGCGGGATTAATTCTCCTGTACGCTGGAGGAAGTTTGAGGCGGACTGCCACCGGACTAATGATTTTGGTAACAGGAAATGGGCCGATAAATTTAGGAGCAAGCTTATTAGAGACAGAGCGGAGAGGAATGCTCTTGGTAGAAAGCCACACTTTTTGACCCACGACGTATACGGGAGGCCTCGACCGGTGGCGATCGGTCTTAGCCTTGGTGCGCGCCCCCACCTGGAGTAGAGTCTCGCGGGCTCTATTCCAAGTGCAGTGGCACCTCTGGACAAAGGCGTGAGCGGAGGGGACCGCGACTTCGGATTCCATACTGGGAAAGATAGGTGGCTGGTAACCTAAACTACATTCGAACGGCGAGAGGCCCGTGGAAGACACTGGTAACGAATTATGTGCGTACTCAATCATAGAGAGTTGCTGGCTCCAGGAGGAAGGATTCTTGGAGACCAAACATCGCAACGTTCTTTCCAGATCTTGGTTGGCTCTCTCGGTTTGGCCATTGCTCTGAGGATGAAACCCCGAGGAAAGACTGACCGTTGCCCCCAGCAACTTACAAAATTCTTGCCAAAATTTGGACACAAATTGGGGATCCCTGTCGGAGACCACGTCCATCGGGAGGCCATGTAACCGAAAAACGTGATCTACGACAGTTACCGCTGTCTCCTTAGCAGAGGGTTATTTAGGCAAAGGGATGAAATGAGTCGCCTTCGAGAATCGGTCCACTACGGTCAAAACGACCGTGTTCCCCTGGGAGGGTGGGAGGGCGGTGACAAAATCTAGCGCAATGTGGGACCAGGGTCTCGAAGGGACAGACAGCGGTTGGAGTAACCCATCCGGGGGTCGATTGGAAGTCTTACCAGTGGCACAAACCGAGCAAGCCAAAACAAAACCGCGAACGTCACGAGCCATAGCAGGCCACCAGAACCGTTGCTTGACCAAAAAATTGGTACGATGAACCCCTGGATGACAGGCCACGTTGGAACAATGCCCCCATTTGATAACATTGGACCATAACCCCTCCAGCACAAACAACCGATTCGGTGGACACCCGGTCAGAGGCGTTACCCCTTCTAAGGCCGATTTGACCTTCGACTCGATCTCCCATGTCAGAGTGGAGACCACTAATGTCTCGGGAAGAATACACTCGGGAGTAGACGGGCGTTTGGATGGATCAAAAATACGAGACAAAGAATCGGGTTTGATGTTTTTAGAACCCGGGCGGTACGAGAGAGAAAAGTCAAAACGTCCGAAAAAAAGTGCCCACCGAGCCTGCCTGGAGTTAAGTCTTTTAGCAGATCTGATATATTCTAAGTTCTTGTGATCAGTCCAAACGATAAAAGGTACCCCCGAACCTTCCAACCAATGACGCCATTCTTCCAACGCTAACTTGACCGCCAGCAACTCTCTGTTACCAATGTCGTAATTGCGTTCGGCTAGAGATAAGCAATGAGAATAAAACGCGCAAGGGTGCATCTTATCGTCTGTGGGAGAACGCTGAGATAGAACTGCACCTACCCCCACCTCTGACGCATCGACCTCCACCACGAACTGACGTGTGGAATCAGGGGCTATCAGAATGGGAGCCGAAACAAAGCGGCCTTTCAGTTTGGAGAACGCAGCCTGGGCTGCGTCAGACCACCTGAACGCCGTTCTGGGGGAGGTCAAGGCGGTCAGAGGCGCGGCTAGTTGGCTGAAATTGCAAATAAACTGCCGGTAGAAATTGGCAAACCCCAGGAACCTCTGTAGGGCCTTACGGGAATCTGGAGCTGGCCAATCCACCACAGCCTTAACCTTGTCAGGGTCCATGCAAATTCCCTCAGACGAGACGATGTACCCTAAAAAAGAAACAGACTGTGCATGAAAATCGCATTTCTCCGCCTTGACAAAAAGCCCATTCTCTAGCAGTCATTGAAGCACTCGTCTGACATGTTGAACATGTTCCTGGAGAGACGAGGAAAAAATCAATATGTCGTCCAGGTAGACATATATGAACTGGTCAACCATATCTCTCAACACGTCATTGACAAGTGCTTGGAAGACCGCCGGGGAGTTGGACAGCCCGAAGGGCATGACCAAGTATTCAAAGTGCCCCCTAGGGGTGTTAAAGGCGGTCTTCCATTCATCCCCCTTCCTGATGCGGACCAAATGATAAGCGTTACGTAAATCCAGTTTTGTGAAAATAGATGCTCCCTGCAACCTCTCGAAAGATGAAGACATCAACGGCAAAGGGTAGGTATTCTTTACCGTGATGTTATTCAGCCCCCGGTAGTCAATACAAGGTCGCAAGGAACCATTCTTCTTCCCAACAAAAAAGAACCCCATCCCCGCTGGAGAAGAGGAATGACGGATGAACCCCGCTGCTAGAGAATCAGAAATGTATTTCTCCATGGCCTCCCTCTCAGGAACAGAAAGAGAGTATAACTTGCCTTTAGGCGGAGATTTACCGGGCAGTAAATCTATAGCACAGTCATAGGGACGATGCGGAGGGAGAGAAGCAGCACAGGACTTACTGAACACTTCCTTCAGGTCCATGTACTCCACAGGCACGTTTGACAAATCCGCTGCCTTCTCCTGTAACAAAGAAACAGAAACAGACGGACAAGCAGACACAAGACAAGACTCATGACACTGAGTGCTCCATTCCAGAATGGTGTGCTGCCGCCAGTCCACCTTGGGGTTGTGCTGGGTGAGCCAGGGGTGTCCGAGAACAATGGGTGCTAGTGGAGAGTCCATGAGAAGGAAATGAATGTGTTCAGTGTGGTTGCTGGAGGTGATCATGGTTATCTTCTCGGTGGAGAATGAAATGTCCGGGAGGTTCTGGCCGTTGAGTGCATTGACAGTAATCAGTTTAGTGAGTGGAACAGTGGATAAATGAAACCTAAGTGCAAACTGAGTGTCCATGAAATTACCTTCTTCTCCGGAATCCAGCAAGGCTTGACACTTGACAGGTGACTGAGTGATTGGCCCATCTAAGTCTTACCGGAAGGAGAGTGGATGGAGAGGACTTTTCTGCGGAGATCCCACTCGATAGTAGCCTCGTTCTTACTACCGGGCTCAACCTTTTACCGGGCACGTATTCAGGAAGTACCCGGAACCGCCGCAGTATATACAAAGTCCTTGGGACCTCCGCCTTTCTCTCTCCTCCCGGGAAAGCCGAGCTCTCCCAACCTGCATGGGCTCCGGATCGAAAGTGGGACTGACCGTGTCTCCCACGCCGACTGCCCAAACCTCCGAGCCACTAGCTCCACCGTCCGGCCGGGAGAGGCGCTCTAAACGATTGAGCCGGGAATCCACCCATAAAGCCAGTTCGATGAGGCCGTTAAGATCCGGTGGCAGGTCCAGGACATAGATCTCCTTGTGGACACGGTCAGCCAGCCCATGCAGGAAGACGTCCCACTGCGCCTCCTCGTTCCATCGGCACTCCGCCGCAAGGGTGCGAAACTCGATCGAGTATTCGGCAACTGTGCGATGACCTTGTTTTAGTTCCGTGAGTTGCCGGGCCGCTTCTTTGCCCGCGACCGCACGGTCGAAGACCCTCTTCATTTCTGCGGCGAGTGCCTGGAACGAGGAACAGCAAGGATCCCGATTCTCCCACACCGCCGTTCCCCATAAGGCTGCCTGTCCCGTGAGCAGGGTGAGCACGAATGCCACCTTGGTCTCCTCTCTCTCAAAGGTGCGAGGCTGGAGAGAGAAATGCACGGAACACAGATTAAGAAAGGCTCTGCAGAAATTCGGCTCACCCGAGTAAGGTTGGGGGACAGGCAGTCGAGGCTCTGGATGATCTCCTCGGTCCGGTGGTGAAGGGGGAACAGAGGGCGCGGGCGGCGCAGTGGGGTTGTGTAGTTGTTGTAGCTGCTGAGAGAGCTCGGACACCTGCGTCACCAGGGCTTGTACAGCACGGCCGGTGGATGAAATGCTCTCCTGCTGCTGATCCATCCGTGAAATACTGTGGTTGATGAATTCAGTCAGCGCCGCTGAACTTGCTGCATCCATGTGGGTCAGATCGTTCTGTCACGGAATAATAAGACGGATGCAAGAGCAAGTTTCAATCTCATTTATTGAGCTTCACGCCAGGAAAAACACAAGTATCAATGGGCGGGCAGCAGGAGAGTGGTGAACACAGGGACTTCGATGGACCGTGGAACAGGTGAGTTGAGATCGTGGTTTCAGGTCCGTGGTGAGTGAAGATCAGTGGAAGTCCGTGGTGAGTGAGTTCCGTGTGAAGTCCGTGGTGAGTGTAATCCAACGAGGAACAAGACACGGGAACACGAAGACACGAAGAACTCCAATCACAGGTAAGACTCACGAGGAACACGGGGAAACACGCGGGACTCCAAACAACGATCTGACAACAAGAGACGAAAGACAGGGCATTAAGTAGGCTGGGGTGATGAGAAACAGCTGCCGCTGATCAGACAATCAGCGGCGACGCCCACACGAACTGATTACGTGACAAACCACACGCACACAAGACAACAGAATGAGACAGCGGATCAGCAACCGTGACAACTATGGTATCAAAGGTCTAGCACTTGAATGGTTCAGAAGTTATCTATATGGGAGGGAACAGTATGTCCATGTCAATGATCATAACTCTACTTGTAAGCCCATAATCTTGGGGGTCCCCCAGGGCTCTATTTTAGGGCCACTCTTATTTATTTTGTATATAAATGATTTTGTAAATTCATCTACATTATTTCATAAAATCATCTTTGCAGACGATACAAATTTGATTTTAACACATAGTAATCTAATTATTTTACACGATATAGTCAATTCAGAGTTAATCATAGTTGACTCTTGGTTTAAATGTAACAAAATGTCATTAAATATAAGTAAAACAAATATTATTATATTCAATTTGAAAAAAAAAAAAAACACTGATCACTGTTTGATTAAAATGAATGACCAATTGATAAAAAGAGTGTATTCCACTAAATTCCTGGAGGTCCTCATTGATGAATCTCTTACCTTTAAATGTCATATTGATTATCATGTAAACAAACTGTCAAAGTATGTTGGTTTGTTTTATAAGTTCAGATACGTTCTTCCATTGTCTGCCCTACTTTTGTTGTAAAAAACTCTCTTTGAACCACATTTGAATTACTGTAATGTGATATGGTGCAACGCCTTCACAAGTCATCTTAAAAACCTTGCATCATTACAAAGGAAAGCCATACAGGCTCTGTCCTTGTCAGATACGAATTCTCCTACTCACCTTCTATTTTATCGCTTTGAGTTATTAAGACTCACTGAGCTGAATAAATATCATTGTAGGGACTCGTTCAACAGACGTTACCAAATGGCTTTATCAGCCAGAGGCATGATTGAACAAAGCTTCATTTGGTCCAAAAGATCCATTTCCTGACAGGAAAAACCTAGCCTTAACAGAAGTGATGACACGACTTCTTTTAACAAAGGACTCTGTCTAAAGGACTTCTTAGCTCATCAGCAATAAACTAATCAGAACCTATCACGTGGGTCTGATCACATTAAATCTATTGATTCTCTCACAAAACCCTCTTGTATGATCGGACGGAACAGGAAAACACCCATCAATGGATTTAAAGACGAATATGTCCTATCTATACCTCCTTTGTGTTGAGCAATCCATTTTGACCCGGTCACTTGTGACTCCGGTCGCTGTTCAATGACTTTATGCTTACAGACTCAATCTTGAATTTCAAATGGACCATCATTAAGAGATCATTTTAAACTATATACAGAATAATACATGCCATGATGTAATTACTAACATGTCTATTCAATGTATTCAATATGTGGGTTTTCTTCAAATGCATTATTGTAATCATTGTTTTAATTAGGTCAGTCTAGTAATATGTGTGTAAGAAGTGTGTCATGTTTGAGTTCTAAATGCAGAATTTATAATTCTCTGTAATTCTGTGTGAATGAAATATTGAAATTTGGTACCAGAGAAATATTAGGAAACTTTATGAAGTTACTGATAAACATGATTATGCTCCACGGACACCACAATCAATGGACAATAGACGGGGCGTGTCTAAGCTCCGTAGCAACGTCTCATTGGAGAAACACATCGGGGGACGGAGCTAACTTCCTCCTTTAAAACTATGCTTTCCCAATAGCTAGTTGTCAGAAATCGGTCAAAAGGTCGGTCAGAAGTCGGACTGAAGCACAGTCATTGAAGCCCAGTAGCCGAAGCACCGCTACTTTGACCACGGCGGAAAAGTAGGATCTAACAGTCGCCGACTTCATCCACGAGCCGCGCAGCTGACCATTCAACAGCCGTCACATCCAGACTCCAAAACACTCTGTGAAACATCTGACCAAAGTCTCCAAAGAAGAAAACTGCTCAGAACAGTACGTTTCACCAGCCGGTAACAACTTTAAAGCTTCCGCGCAACCCATGAAGGGCTTTCCCGAGAAGACGTCACCTGAAAGACAGCCAATCCAGAACGGGACTCCGCTGCACACGAGTCGCAGAACAACCCAATTACCTCAGCTGTCAGAGCAAACGCAGGTACAAGCAAACTTCTCTCTCTTGCTGGAAACTGGTGAAACTCCTTTAAACCTAAAGAATCAAGCCAAAGCTCTGCTTTTGTGATTTTCCTCAGGTTGCGATATTTAGTTAGTATTTGGGACTTTCTTCATAACTCATATCAACTCCGCGAATGTGTGTGTGTGTGCGTATGTATGTATGCGTGTGTTTAGCCTTAGTTTCTTGTAATCATTAGAAGTAGTCAATAAAACTTGTTTTGATTTTCACATATACGAGTTTCTTGTGCTGTGTGTCAAATTACTGCCTTAAACTTAAAAGATCAAGTTACCTCTTGCTTATAATAATATAATAATTATAATAATAATAATCATAATAAAATATTGTTACTGTTGGCAGCAGAATAATATTTTATCCAGAATTGGTAAAATACTCTAACCTCAGTTTTCGCTGGACGAATAATTGATGAAGTGTTAAATATTAATTCTGACTCATTTACAGTGAATCATTTACAGTTGATTCAATTCTTATTCCCTGTAACAATTAAATTGAGCTAATAAATGACCTAAGATCTTACATCATAATGCCTGCTTTATGTTTCAAATTGTTAATAATGTAAACTCTAGATTGTGTAACCTTGTTCCTATCTCCAGCCCCCAGCACACATATCAAACGAGAACCAAATCACTCATATCTGGAAAATATCGTCGACATGTTCGCACCAGTATGAGCGTTGTCTGTTGGGGGCCGCAGATTTGGAACGGGATTGATGATGGCCTCAAGGTGTTGCCCTCTATCTCCAACTTTAAAAGACAATTAATAAAATATTATCTATCAACCTATATTTAACATATAACTGTTCTTTTCATGGTCTACTGGGATGTATGTGTATGATTGTATGTGTATGTATATGTATTTTATGTCAGTATCGGTGTGCTTTTGTGTGTCTTTAGTTCATTCACCATCGTATGGTTATAGGTGGAAACTGTGTACATTGTCTGTTCCACAAAGTACACAGTTTCCCAAAAAAAATAAAAATAAATAAATAAATATATATATATATATATATATATATATATATATATATATATAAACTATGGGCCCCCACTTATAAGCTTTTTTTTTCTTCTTTGGGGGACCCATTTCACTGTACCAATTTTGTATTTCTGTACCCCCGCTGTATTACAGATTGTGCTGGTAGTGGTATCTGTGAATAAACTTAAACTTAACTTAACTTAAATGAATCATCTCCCTCCAGTTTACATTAATTCTAAATGACTGAACAATGGTCATCTGATGTACTGATAACCAGACCTTAGGCCTGGGACACACTAGACTATTTTCAAATCTTAACTGATTTTAAAACTGTGGGACACCACAGACATGATGACAGTTTCAACCAATTTTTAGCATTATAATCCTCTGAATGCACACACTAGATGATTTGACCAGACTGCGAGACCACACACCTGTTGATTGCCGGAACGATTTCACATTGGGCTTTTCAAATCAGATTTCAAATCTTCAAGTGTGTGGCCAGCCTTAAGTGACGCATGATCCAAAAATAACAACGTTAGCAGTGACGTGAGTACTAATCACTACACTACTGGAATTTGAGGCCATATTGAATATGAAACTGCTGGGCTATACCTCATCCATTGTTGCTGACCACTTGGTAGAGCAGTGAGAGTGCATCAAATTGCAGATAGTGTTATGAGATCTGCAGATGTGCAAGTCAAGGATACAGTCTATGCCTGACCATTAGCCTGACTTGTTACTCTTCCAGTTATCCCAGACTCCAGTGAGGATGAGAAATTCCCTCTGGTGTCTTCAGATTGAGAAGTGAGCCTTTTACAGGAGTAAATTGCACTTAATTTGGGGGCCGCTGTGCAAAAGGTCCACTTGTGAGGAGTAAGTGACAATCTAACAATCTACTGACAATCCTAAATTCACTGAGTTATGTTCCCTATTATTAGCGTTAGAGAGCTATCAGTTATGTAGTGTTGAGTGACTATGCTAGTTTATCCATGTTTAATCAACATGTTTGCTGATCTATAATTTTATTGTGAGTTATGTGGGTGTTACATACAGAAGGGGACGGAGACACAGGTAAAGTAGATGTTTGTTGAACAACCAGAGAGTGCAGGTGAGTGAATGCAGGTATATTTTGTGACAGATGATGATCATGGAGCTGATGCTTATCTTGTTTTCCCAGGGATCGTGGATGGCAGGCAGACGTGGAGCTGATGAGACACAGAGACACTCACAGGAGACACGGAGAACACTAGGAGTCATGGATAATGCTGGAGACAGGTAAGTATTCGTTAGAGGAGTCCTTGAGGTAAGCATAACAGGTAGGTATGCATTAACGAGACCAGACAGTGACTGTGTGAGTGAGAGTGTCTCTTGTAGTGCCTGTGATGATGAAGCTGATGTGTGACAGGTGTGGATGATCAGTACTCTGGTGAGGGAGTACGCTGTGATTGGGTGACTGTGGAGCCTGGTGTGTCTGTTACAGGGGGTAGTGGAATGCTGATATTGTAATGAATGGTTCAGAGTGGTGGCCACAGAGTTTCGACCATTTGGATCCACCTTGTCCCTCTGAGCCCAGGACTGTGCCTCGGCCCTTGAACCTATCAGCTTTACTGTTGCCTGTCATCCCTCCGGCTTCACCACGGTCTCTCGTCCTTTTGACTCCACTTTGGTCTCTCATCCTTCTAGCTCCTCGTGGCCTGGAGGATTTTTCTGAAGAATATTGGGCAGTTTAACTGCTCAGGACAAACAAGGGACTCATGAACAACCATCACAAAACAAAACAAACAAACAAAAACAAAAAACAGTTGTAGATCAACCAGGTAACCACAAATAGTATTAAGAATCATCTGTTCATAAACTTTTCAATGGGTTCATATTTATAAATTCATCTATTTTTATTTTTATTTTATTTTTTTTGTCTTGTGGATTATATGTAAACATCTTTTATATAAAATATCTTATTCAGGACAGTACTAAATAAAAATAATGACATGCATTTTGTATGATCCCTCTTATTTTGTTAAAATTATTAACATTTTCACAGATTCTGCAAGGGGTTCACAAACTTTCAAGCAGCACTGTATATATAAAGGGTTTGAAATTAACACCCGCCAACCCGCCAAATTTAGGTGAAAATCCACTGTGACGGGTAATGCATAACAACACACTAGCCAATTTGCTGGCTTATAATTCACAAATTATCTTCTAAGAATATGTTATGTTCTTATATACATACACTTTGCATGGCGTCGCTATCAGAGCCCTTCCCCTAAAAGAAGCCTTTTCGGTTTGCAGCATTTTTTTTTAAATACATTTACTCAGACACATTGATGCCACTTATTCATTCTTGAAGTGAACTTCTGCTTGTATTGTGATTAAGATTCACTGTTTTCAACTGCCGCCTTAAACTTGAGAACACGAGTACAGAATGACGCGACCGATGTGCGATAAGCCTGCCTGTGAAATGTCCACAGTGCAGCGCTTCCTGTCTGCTGTGCGACCATTTAAGGTTCTGCCAGAGCCCTAGAAGACAATTAAGAGGCCACTTTTTCCAACCCATTCTCATAAATGCTGCATGTCCAAGACGTTTGGGCAAAAAGCACCCTAGAGTCTTTATTGCTGAAAGCAGGTAAACTCATGGCAATTATTAGAGAAGTCACAGAGTGTCATTATTATGTTGTGTTAGTTTCATTTTCATGGACTTTTAATTTGCATTTCCTCAGTTAACTGTTTCCTTTGTTATAATTTCTAGCCATTATCTGTTGTAATTGTAATTAATTTAACAAGCGCAACTGTCTTCATTTAGTTCGTAATATCTTTGTATTTAAGTCCCTCATTTTGCTTCAGTCATTGTCCAGTATTGTTTCTGTTAAGTTTGATGCATGCTGTCTTGTTTTGTTTGGAAGCTACCTTATTTAATAAATATCTGTTTTTTCATGCGAATCTAACCTTCTTCATCTTTATTCAGAATACTGGACCTCGGAAACAAGAATGGATTATGCTGCTGCTTTTAATATACAGTATCAGTATCTTAGATCCATGCATTGTCTGTGTTTTTAATGTTCATCAAACAAGAAAGGCAAAAGAAAATTATCCCTCACTTCTGTTGACTGAATAACTTTTGTAACTTTAATAAGTATTCATTAATAAAGATGTTTAATTTACAGTGAAGGCTATGCAGTGTTATATTACATTTCCTTACTTTATTTAATTCCTGTATCTGAACACTACTGTTAGACCTACCTGAAAAACCTGAAAAGGACGGTTCATTTTATTTGTATCATTTGGATAATAATTTTATTACTGACTGTTTACTTGTCTTTAATAATGTTTTACATTTATATCAATTAGGCTTGTGGTTTTAGATGTGGTCTTGAAATTGAAATAGAGAATTTTAAATCTTCACTGGTATCTAAAATGTTGGTGTCATTACTGCTTGTTTTGGCAAAAACAGTTTCATGGCCAGAAAAAAAATTTATGGCTAGAAAATTTTCTTAAGTCACTGTCTATGCACAAGGGGAAACCTAGGAGGAACAATTTTACTGTAACATCATGTAAACAATTGCAGTGAATTCTGAACAGCAGAAAACAGCAAACAAATATTGTATAATGCGTGTCGATAGTGTTTTATGAGTGACACAGTGTGTTTGTTGGGTGAATATTTTGCTAGTGTTCTTGAAAAATGACTTGATTTGTGAAATTATGTGTTTTGGTAGTTTTAGTGCATTTTGAATATGAAATTAATCGCTGTGAAGCTAAAAAGTTGGTTTGGTGTACTGGGTGAATAAGACACTACAAATTCTGTAGTGTTACAGTGATGCATAAATGGCAGCAAGGTTTCTTTATGAAATAGCAGACATGATAGCATAGTAATTTTTGAAAAAGCTCCAAATCAACTTAAAGGTTTGGATGCAGTGAGAAATTCACACAGACAAAACTAAAAAAATAATGAGTCAAACAAACTCTCTTTGTTTGAAAGACCATTTAATACTGTAGTAAAAAAATTGAATGATTTGGCCATAACTCATCCTTGATATTTTAACATAGGTAATTTCATGTGTATTCAGGATTGGGTTTGGATTGTGTAGAGTGCACTACCCCCGCTGCCCCCGCTACCCCCGCTTTACATTTCAATACACTAGGTTTCAAAAGGGCCAGTTTATCACTGGTGAGGTACAGACAAACAAGCTCACCAACTACCAATACTGTTACCAATGTAGAAGAACCTGTGGAACTTCTCAAATAAACAAGAGAAGGTGCTGGGATTTACCCAAATTAAATTAAAACAATTTTTACCACCGCTAGGACACATTTATTTCAGCTTCACAACAGTTAATCTCAAATTCAAAATGCACTAAAACTACTAAAATACTTAATTTATGTGTCAAATCATGTCATTCTTCACAAGACTAGAAAAGGTTTCCCCCAACAAACACACTTTGTCACTTTTTCAAAAAACAGGAGCATTACACAATGTTTTCTTTTGTAAAATTTCTTTACAAAACAAGATTGACACTTTTTACTGTTTATAATTCACTGCAGTTTGTTACATGACAAATAACGTTTTGTCATGTAACATACAATTCATTTCTCACTTAGACACAAACATCACCAAAGCTTTATGTTCTATACAGGCCAATTTACACATGCTTACATACTCTTTACAAAACTGTTCAACATAAGTTCAAGACCTAACACAACACAAAAACGAGTAAGACTGAAATTTGCTACATTTCTACAGTAACACCATATTGATTTATATTCTGAATCTAAAAAACAACAAATACAATCAAAATAATTACATGTAAGCTGAACATCTACACAAGTGTTAGTCTTTGTTTCATCACCATCTAATTTAACATGGATTATGTAACATAAACTACTGTGAATTATAAACAGTAGATAATGTTATTTTTGTTTTGTAAAGAAGTACAAAAGAAAACGTTGTGTAAAGCTCCTGTTTTGTTGTTGTTGTTTTGTTTTATGAGTGACAAAGTGTGTTTGTTGGGGGGAACTTTTGCTAGTCTTGTGAAGAATTGAGACATAAATTAAGTGTTTTTGGTAGTTTCAGTGCATTTTGAATGTGAAATTAACTTCTGTGAAGCTGAAAGCTGGTTAGGTAATTTTTCAAAACTCTTCACTCAGTTATCCTAAACAGAAATGCATCCTAGCAGTGGTAAAACTGTTTTTTAATTTAATTTGGGTAAATCCCAGAATCTTCTCTAGTTTATTTGTGAGGTTCCACAGATTCTTAGACATTGGTAACAGTATTTGTAGTTAGTAAGCTCTTTTGGCCTGTACCTCACCTGCGACAAAACTGGTCTTTGAAGCCTATTGAAATGTAGATTGTCAGTGGGGGTTGGTGCCGCAAGCTCAATTCTAAATACACACGAAATTACCTATGTTTAGAATATCAAGGATAATAATGAGTTGTGGCCAAATCATTCAATCTTTAGACCACGGTTTTAAATTATATCTTAAACAAAAAGAGTTTAACTCATTAAGTTTTTAGTTTCTCACTGCATATTATCATTCTGTGTCTTTAGTCACTCAGGATGGTGGTGTGAACGATCCTATAGAGGCAGTGATACTTTGACCATCTACATTTACAGCTGCTATTACAGTTTTTTTCAATCACTATAGGACACATTTCATAATTATTCGCACAGTTATTTTTTAGACAAAAATTTGCAACATTTCTACAGTAGTATCATATTGAAATATATTCCAAATCTAAAAAAAATTAAATACTATCAAAACAATTAGGTGTAGCTGAACAGTTACATGTCAGTCTTTCATCATTTTCATCATCTATACAAAAGGGGAAACTTAATAAAACTTAATAAAGAAATAATTTTGTACACTAATGTAAACATGAACATTGTAACAAATTGCAGTGAATTTTGAACAGCAAAACAAACAACAACAACAAAAAAAGACATGATTTGAGACATAATTGAAGTGTTTTGGTGGTTTTAGTGCATTCTGAATGTGAAATTAACTGCTGTGAAGCTGAAAGCTGGTTTGGAGAACTGAGTGAAGAGTTTTGAAAAAGTGAGGAGTTCCTCTGAAAGGCTCGCACGAGACTGAACGGAACGCGGGAAATGAAGTATACCCCGGGCCTTAACCGCTCTAAATTGTAATGGACTGGAGCTCACGTTCACATCGGGAACACGGGAGCACTGCGATGCGACCGCAAAAGGCACTTTCACTTTCACGATCAAAGTGCACGCCAATGATAAGCATTGTAAATTAAGTATTACAGTATACACATACCAATTAAACGCACAGATCTCCTCTCGTGCGTCCTCCACTGGATGAGGCAATATCACTTTCGTTTCTATTTCAGATATCTCTTTTATAGATGCCATCAATGCTTTTGCCTTTCAAGATGTAATTACCGAAATCAAAACAGTCCATAAACTATAAATCCTCACGAAAACTTCAGTCAAGCCAGCTTGTGCGTCAACCTGAGAGATCAGCCTCCTTACCTTAAAGTGTCAAATTTCTCAGTTTCTGAATGGACGGTTTGGCTTGATTGACAAACGCTAACGTTCGGGCATGATTTATATACCATCAACCTGTCCTAAAACGTTAGCACGCTGTGATCGATGGTTTGGAGATTGTGTGTTTCTCCGTTCGAGAGCGCATTTCCTGTTCGCATCCACGACAAAACAGCTGATTATTTACGAACGGAAGCTCACAGAAACGTGAAAATGGTCTCATTTGAAAGAAAATATCCTAAGCTAAAAGATGATATATGACTAATTGAAGCAGCCCTTATCAAAAGTGCGGGGGTCGACTTCTATCTTTTCAAAACTGCGGGGGTCCTGACCCCCCTGTCCCCCGTGCCAACGGCGCCCCTGCACATACCACTTAGAATTAAGGCCAAAAAGTTCTATCTTGGTCTCATCAGACCAGAGAATCTTATTTCTCACCATCTTAGCAAACTCCATGCAGTCTTTCATGTGTCTTGCACTGAGGAGAGGCTTCCGTCGGGCCACTCTGCCATAAAGCCCCGACTGGTGGAGGGCTGCAGTGATGGTTGACTTTCTACAACTTTCTCCCATCTCCCGACTGCATCTCTGGAGCTCAGCCACAGTGATCTTTGGGTTCTTCTTTACCTCTCTCACCAAGGCTCTTCTCCCCTGATAGCTCAGTTTGGCTGGATGGCCAGCTCTAGGAAGGGTTCTGGTCGTCCCAAACGTCTTCCATTTAGGGATTATGGAGGCCACTGTGCTTTTAGGAACCTTAAGTGCAGCAGAATTTTTTTTGTAACCTTGGCCAGATCTGTGCCTTGCCACAATTCTGTCTCTGAGTTCCTCAGGCAGTTCCTTTGACCTCATGATTCTCATTTGCTCTGACATGCACTGTGAGCTGTAAGGTCTTATATAGACAGGTGTGTGGCTTTCCTAATCAAGTCCAATCAGTATAATCAAACACAGCTGGACTCAAATGAAGGTGTAGAACCATCTCAAGGATGATCAGAAGAAATGGACAGCACCTGAGTTAAATATATGAGTGTCACAGCAAAGGGTCTGAATACTTAGGACCGTGTGATATTTCAGTTTTTCTTTTTTAATAAATCTGCAAAAATGTCAACAATTCTGTGTTTTTCTGTCAATATGGGGTGCTGTGTGTACATTAATGAGGAAAAAAAATGATTTTAGCAAATGGCTGCAATATAACAAAGAGTGAAAAATTTAAGGGGGTCTGAATACTTTCCGTACCCACTGTACATAATATACTAACACATATCCATACTCCGACATTTTGACATCTGCGTGTGTGTATTTGACTACTCTGGTCTTACCCATCACAGCTGAAATCTACCCACATTTGGCGGGTTAGTGGGTGTTATTGTCAAGCCTTGTCCTAGCAATTGTTAAAAAAAAAACTATAATGAGTCACAGACACATATCTATTCTAATTTAATTGTAATATAACATTCTAATCTTGTCAGTTAATGGATAATGATTGGGTAACAAGCATCACCTGTCAGTGGGGGTGGGGGGGCATGCAAAATAAACATCCATACTTCATATATTTCAATTAAGTCAAAATAATATTTTGAGATCTGACCTCCAAAATCTTTACAGTGTGTTTGTGATGGTAAGAAATGGCAAATCAGCCAAACAGGTGTCGCAGTTTACCATCTAACAGGGGACTCTGACAGTCATTTTGAGATTCACAGAATCACTATTCACTGTATAAAGTGGTAATATTTTTGAACAAAATTTAAAAAGTTAATTTAGATGTTACCATTTCTAAAGTTAAAGTGTAAATGATAGTTAAGCAGCAGCAGCATGTACATGTTGTAGTAATTTCACTACACAAAAGGACAATGGTACCCTGTTGGATGGTAAAGTGCTACACCTGTTTAGTTGCCTTTATATATAACAATAGTTCATATCTCTGAATATAATAGCAATGTTCATAACAACACTAATACACCAGTTCTTGTCATAAATATATGCAGTATGTGATACAATATTTTTTTATTCAATTTAAATTATATTTAAATATATTTAAAAACTGAAAATTATATAACCAATATATATATATATATATATATATATATATATATATATATATATATATATATATATATATATATATATATATATATATCTGTGATATTTCAATATATTGTACAGCCTTAATTTTCAATGAAGCAAGTCAAAATATAAAATTGACATTTGGGGTCAGATTTACTAACGGTTTGCAACAGCACAAATCCACTTTCAGGATTTACTAAAGACGGTGAAAAATTAGCTCTGAAAAGGCGTGGACACAGATATTTTTGCAGCTGACCTTTTTGCATATGCATTTGTTGGAGTTTACCTTTTAAATGTAAAAGTCTTAAACCAGATGCTAATTTGCGCTTCTCTTGGTAGATTGCGTTGGTCATTATGGAAGTGATCCGGCTGCGTCAGTGTGTTCTTTAATTTGTGCTTCGTCAGTAGATCACACGCTGAAATTTCCACTACCATCAGCGCTTTTATGATTTTGAGCTCTCACACTAATTTTCCCTTTTTAGTAAATCTGGCCCTATATCTCCAAAGTCTTTACAGTGTGTTTGTGATGGTAAGAAATGGCAAAGCAACTAAACAGGTGTCATACTTTACCATCTTACAGGAGACCGAAAACATTTTGTTTAACAAAATCACTATTCACTGTATAAAATGGTGACCTGCAATTGTTACCTTTAAAGAGCTATTTCTGCTTGATTTAACCCATAAAACTTTTTCTGGGGTAAAAATTAATGTATTTAAGTTGTCATTCAACTTCATATTTAAGGTTTAGTAAGGTTTAATTATTGACTTCAACAAAATTAGTTAATTTGCCATTACAATAACAGATTATCACAATATGTTACCTTTTTATTCCATGCCCATTTCCACTCAAGTTAAATGGTAAAGTTAAACAGCAGCAAAATGTGCATGTAATAGTGATTTCATTACATAATTGAACTGTGGTCCCCTGTTAGATGGTAAAGTGTGAAACCTGTTTGGTTGCCTTTACATTTAGCAATGTTTCATATCTCTGAATGTAATAGCAATGTTCATAATAAAACTAAAACACCAGATATTGCCATAAAAATACAATTTAGAAAGATTTTAAAGGTCAAAACTCAGTTTTATGTTGATTGTTGCATTGAAAATCTTCAGTTGGTTCAGCTAAAGTGTCAGTGTTAAAAGACATTTAGTTCACATAATTTAATTGAGATAACTGACAATTTTGCAGTGATGCAGCAAGTCAACATAAAATTTTGAGATCTGACCTCCAAAACATTTACAGTGTGTTTGTGATAGTAAGAAATGGCAAAGCAACCAAACAGATGTCACAATTTACCATCAAACAGGGGACCAAAGGCATTTTGTTTAATCAAATCAAAAACTCGCTGTATAAAGTGATGACCTGCAATTGTTACCTTAAAGAGCTATTTCTGCTTGATTTAACCCATAAAACTTTTTCTGGGGTAAAAATGTATGTATTTAGGTTGGTTTAGTAAGGTTTAATTATTGACTTCAACAAAATTAGTTAATTTGCCATTACAATAACAGGTTACCACAATATGTTGCCTTTTTTTTTTTTTTTTTTATTCCATGCCCATTTCCAATCAAGTTAAATGGTAAAGGTAAACAGCAGCAAAATGTGCATGTAATAGTTATTTCATTACACAAAAGAACAGTGGTCCCCTGTTAGATGGTAAAGTGTGACACCTGTTTGGTTGCCTTTACTTTTAGCAATGTTTCATATCTCTGAATGTAATAGCAATGTTCATAATAAAAACTAAAACACCAGATATTGCTATAAAAATACAATTTAGAAAGATTTTAAAGGTTAAAACTCAGTTTTATGTTGATTGTTGCATTGAAAATATTTAATTGTTTTAGCTAAAGTGCCAGTGTTAAAAGACATTCAGTTCAAATGATTTAATTGATATAACTGACAACTCAGCAATGCATCAAGTCAACAAAAAATTTTGAGATCTGACCTGGAAAATATTTACAGTGTGTTTTGTGATGGTAAGAAATAGCAAAACAACCAAACAGATTACGCAATTTGCCATCTAACAGGGGACCAAAAGCATTTTATTTAATTGAATCAATATTCACTGTATAAACTGGTATTACTTCAAAGAGCTATTTCTGCTTGATTTAACCCATACAACTTTGTTTTGTTGTTATAAATTAAAGTATTTAGGTTGGTTCAGTAAGGTTTAATAATTGACTTGAACAAAATTAGCTAATTCACCATTATAATAACAGGTTACCATAATAGGTTACCATTTTTTTATTCACCATTCCATGCCCATTTTCACACAAGTTAAAGTGTACAAGGTGAAGTTAAGCAGCAGCAAAATGTGCATGTTATATTGATTTCATTACACAAAAGGACACTGGTCCCCTGTTAGATGGTAAAGTGACACCTGCTTGGTTGCCTTTATATTTAGCAATATTTCCTATTCTGACTATCTCTGAATGTAATAGCAATGTTCATAATGTTCATCGCAGTAGAAAGATTTTAAAGGACAAAACTCAGTTTTATGTTGATTCCTGCATTGAAAATCTTCAGTTGGTTCAGCTAAAGTGTCAGTTAAGTTCACATAATTTAATTGAGATAACTGACAATTTGGCAGCAATGCAGTGAGTTAACATTAAATTTTGAGATTTGAGTGTGTTTGTGATGGTAAGAAATGGCAAAGCAACCAAACAGATGTCGCAATTTACCATCAAACAGGGGACCAAATGCATGTTGTTTAATCAAATCAAATTTCACTGTATAAAGTGATGACCTGCAATTGTTACCTTAAAGAGCTATTTCTGCTTGATTTAACCCATAAAACCTAGTTTTGTTGAAATTGGTAGGTTGGTTCAGTGATGTTAAATAATATTTATACCTTTATATTTAGCACTATTTTGTATTCTGTATATCTTTGAATGTAGCAGCAATGTTCATAAAACACTAAAACACCTATTCTTGTTATTAAAATACACTATAAAAAGATTTTTAAGGTCAAAATGAATGAAAATGAAGAACTGGCAAAGCAACCAGATCATTTCACACCATCTAACAGGGGACCAGTATGCATTTGTTTAATATAATCACTAACCTGATAAAATGGTGATCTGCAATTGTTACCTTATACCTGTTTCTGCTAGATTTAAACTTTTGAACTTAGTTATTGCCATAAAAAAATACACTGTAATAAGATTTTCTTTTTTTTTCTTTTTTAGATCAAAATTAATTTTTATGTTGATTGTTTCATTGAAAATCTTTGGTTGGTTTAAGAAATGAAGTGCCAGTGCTCAGTTCACATAATTTAATTGAGCCAACTGAGGATTTTTTAATGCAGCAAGTTTTGAAGTTTTTGGCTCAACAGTGGAAACATGGCTAGTGATCATATACTGTATGAAGCCACAACAGAGAATACATTTCTTAAAGAAAATACTCTTCTGTAATGTCCAAAACATTAGCTTTTGAACTGTTGCCATCTGACTGACTGTATTTTTTCCCCCGTTGTATTTAAAACTGATTCAAATGGTTTTTCCTCAAGCAATTCAACGTTTAAAATTTTTAATAACCGATGGTTTGGTCATTCTTTTTTTTATTTGTATATTGTGTATGTTTATGCCTACTGTGATCCCTTATGCCTGTGTGAACATTACATAATTATATAAAGTTACATAATGACTTCACTGCCAGTTCACTGTTCACACACACAGCTCCATTGCAGGCTATGGAGGTCCCCTCTTGGATAGGTAGACATCGGTCAGAGGTTGCAGGTCCCCTCTTGGCATATTTAAAAAAAATAAATAAATAAATGCTTATTTGAAGTTATATTATGAAAAAAGACCTTAAAATAAAATTGTGTATGTCATTTTTGTTTCTTCAAAATGACCAGAAACACTGGTCCCGTCTTGGCGAGTGTAAAGTGATAGTCCCCTGTTAGTAATATAGGCGTGTATGTGTGTGTGTGTGTGTGTGTGTGTGTGTGTGTGTGTGTTTGTGTTTATGTGTGTGTATGTGTGTGCGTGTATGAGATAGAGCGTTCGTTCCACCTTGTGTTTATGGTCAATGACTGGACCTTTATTTACATTTAAAAATGTTCAGATTTAGACCAGTTTTGTTGTTTGCCAATTTCTATAAAAATGCTCTCTGTTGCAGTCACACACATGTGTGTGTTTGTGTATGTGTGTGTGTGTGTGTGTGTGTATGAGATAGAAAGTTTGTTCCACTTTGTGTTTATGGCTAGGACCAGATTTTGGCTAGGACCAGACCAAATTTTCTTATTTATTTATTTATTTATTTGACAAATAAAATGAAAAAAAATGTAAATTTTTTAATTTCCCCATTCATTTTCAATGTGGGGTCAATCTGACCCTGAGGGACTTTAATGGTGATTTTTTTTTTTTTTTTTTTTTTTTTTTTTTTTTTTACACACCTTTAGAACAATCAACAATCAAGCCCAGATTTTTTTGTGCATGTTTAGATAGATTATTTAGGAAAAGTCACAGAGTCTCATGCCTCTGAAATGAAGGGGACACATTTTAAAAACGAAGGAAACTGTCAGCGGGGTTTACAGAGCCTGTGAAGTTGATATTACAGTACACCATTCCATAAAAAAATAAGCAACAGACAACAGTAGACATGCTTTTCATCTGCAATGCAATATCAAGTTTTGTTTAATCATTAAAGGTGCAATAAGTGATTTCAATGGAATATTACTCAGAAAATTGCCTGACAGATATTAGTGAATTAGGTGATAATATAAATGCAAGCAAACAAACAAAACAACCAGTACTTTACTAATGTCAGGGTACAAATTACACTCATATTTTTGCATCTGTGTATAGTTATTTTAATTATTTTAATTATTTTGATGTATCTATAAATACATTAATTGCATTTTTTTTAAATCTCTAAATATACTATGCATTTTTCTATAAGATACAGTATCATACATCTTTAATCCCTCAAACAATGGCTCTTTTTTATTAAGAACATTTTCAAACATGATCCATTCATTTTTTTAAAGCAAAGACCTTTGAATTGCTTATAAATTTCAGAAATGTTTGTCTTAGTTCTTTTGTTCTCCATCCGTAGATTATTGGGTTAAAACAACTAGGAAAAAATGAGTATATGATACTTATAAATATACGATTATTGGAAGAAATGTTATTTTTTATTCTGTATGACAAAAATGCAATCAAAGCAGATATCAAACTAATTGACAGGATAATTAAGTGAGTAATGCAGGTGTTTAAGGCCTTCACGTGAGCTTTACCTGATTTCAACACAGAGGTAAAAATCACAACATAAGAAACAGTAACAAGAACAAAATCTGCTGCTACTATAAGGAAAGCAGACAAAAGTCCTACAATATTATTAATTGATATATCACCACATGCTAACTGAACCAATGCCATGTGCTCACAAAAACAGTGATCAATCACATGTGTCACACAAAATGACAATTTCCCAGCCAGAAAGACCATAGTGACTATCAGGAGTCCATTTCTGATTGCTGGTGCAAAAACAAATTTTAGAAAGTTAGTGATTTCCATGTATTTTTTTTTTCTCTGCAGTGCGAAGCAAAAATCATACTGCTAATGCCATTTAAATGAAAATTAAATGCAAATACATTCACCAACCAGGAAAATTCAATGATTATCCAATTACTTTGATGAATAGAAACTTTTTTTCCAGATAAGATGTCTTGTCTTACTTGTTAGAGTCTAATGAAAGCTATACACATATCATGGTCTCTAAATACACAGTGTCACTTTCCCATGAGTCTGTGTGCTGCTCCCATAGAGGAACAGAGTGCTGTATTATAGAACTGCAGTTTGTAATGGTACTTGTTTTCTAAGCTCTAGTATTTTTATGACCAACAATCAAAATTCATCACAGATACAATGCATACCTTATAAAAGAAAGCATGTAACCTAAGACATGCATTTAATGACTTATTGTCACTGTTGTAATTTTCCAAGAAATACTGATAGGATTACTTAACAAGAAACTGTATACAGCAGCACATTTGGTAAATATGACCAAAACGTCTCGCGTTACTAATGTAACGTAGATTCCCTGAGAAGAGGAACAAGACGCTATGGGGACCGCCTCAGAGTGACCGGTGTCTAAAGCATGTGTCTAAATGCAACAATTGCATTGACCGGCGACAGTCTATGATGTCACCAGTGTGACCATAAGTATAAAAGAGCGCCTGAGGACCATGTCATACACTTCTTCATCTGAAGGAGATGTGGCGAGATCCCAGTAGTATGGCAATGAGATGCAGTGTTTAATTCCTCTTTTCAGGGAAAATCAGTTACATTTGTAACCTGAGACATTCCCTTACGAATGGGAACTCGAACTGTGTCTGAACAAGGCGCTATGGATTTATAGCTCTGATAAATCATGTTTTGTCAAGTCAAAATTGTGATGTATGATCATATTTCTATTGATGTCTGGAAAAGTTCAGCCCAGTCCTGGGCCTGTTTACCTTCCCCATCAGGGGAAGCCAGCCAGTAACGTCTGGATCTGCACAGGTGAATCAACAAACTAGGTAAGCAAGAACAACAGCGAAAAATGGCAGATGGAGCAATAATAACTGACATGATCCATGATAGCATGATATTTTTAGTGATATTTGTAAATTGTCTTTCTAAATTTTTCGTTAGCATGTTGCTAATGTACTGTTAAATGTGGTTAAAGTTACCATCGTTTCTTACTGTATTCACAGAGACAAGAGCCGTCGCTATTTTCAATTTTAAACACTTGCAGTCTGTATAATTCATAAACACAACTTCATTCTTTATAAATCTCTCCAACAGTGTAGCATTAGCCGTTAGCCACAGAGCACAGCCTCAAACTCATAGAGAATCAAATATAAACATCAAAATAAATACTTTACTCACATAATTCGAAGCATGCATACAGCATGCATGACGAACATCTTGTAAAGATCCATTTTAGGGTTATATTAGCTGTGTGAACTTTGTAAATGTGCTTTAATATAATCGAGAGCTCGTGTGGCAGGGAGCACGCGACTTAAAGGGGCAGCGCGCTGAAAAAATCAGTGCATAGTTAAAGATGCCCCAAAATAGGCAGTTAAAAAAATTTATTTAAAAAAATCTATGGGGTATTTTGAGCTGAAACTTCACAGACACATTCAGGGGACACCTTAGACTTATATTACATCTTGTGAAAAAGCATTCTTGGGCACCTTTAAGAAATCTACAATTGATGACCATCTGCCTCAAATATATTTGAAAGCATCCTTTAAGGATATTCTACATGGCTTTTAATGATTCTGAATTTATCCTTATGGGTTATTTAATTTGGGATTGGCTTTCAGGTTTTCAGGATTTTGTCCAACTCAATGCACCAACAAGGCCAAACCTCAAAGTACAAAATAAATCTACTTTGCTTGATTTAATTATGACAAACACATCTCATAAATATACTTCAACTGGCATATTTTGCAATCTTTCAAAAACTGTTTGAAGAGTAGGCTTTTTCAGTATGATCTGAGCAATAGTGATCATGGCAGAGTTACTTTTGGCTATAATAAAACTAGAGTCACAAAATTTCATCCAACAACTGTATTTTAAAGTATTTAACCCCTTGCAATATAAATAATAATAATTAAAAAAAAAAAAAACATGAGACCAACACCCTTCTTATAGAGGTACAGGATACAAAGATATCACAAAGATGAAGGAGCACACAATGGTTAATGTCCATATTAAGAATCAAGTCTTCATTCCAGAACAATCATCAATGAATATCACAAGAATAATCAGTCCAAATGAGTACAAAACACCTTCCTTACCATCATATCCTATAATAAAGCCCAGTTTGCCTTTAAAAAAAACCCTCACCTGTTGTCTTTCACTCATAATTAGGGTTGTTTTTAGAGTTTCTGCACCCCTAACTCCTTCAGATTATTTTCCATTATCTCTATCCGTGTCTGCTATTTTCTACAATGTAGAATTACATGCTCCACTGATTCCTCTTCCTGACACACCTCACACAGACCCGTCTGATGTTTCCCTACCATTTTTAATGTTTTATTTAGAGCACAATGTCCCAGCCTTAAAACAATACAATTTCCTCTTTCCTGTTTCCACTTCCTACCTTATTTACTTTGATACTCTTTTGAATATGGTATACAGTAGATGTCTCCCTTTCCCCTCTTTATCCCACATTTCTTGCCACTTTTGTTTAATTTTTTTCCCAGATTATGCACTTCACTTCTGCTTTACTGATTCTTATTTGCATTTCCTTCTTCAATGCCTTCTTTGCCACCTTGTCCACTTTTTCATTACCCTTCATTCCACTGCAGTGCGCTGGGACACATGGGCTGCGTCCGAAAACTCGAAAATGCTGCCTTCTGAGAACACATTTCAAGGTAGGAAGGCATCAAGGCACGTCCGAATCCAATGTTAGCTTCACTCCGTCTCATGAGACACCTTCCTCAGATCGATTTTTGAAGGAAGCATAGATGTATCCTTAGCTGCCTTTGATATCCCACAATCCTGTGCTTTCCATTCTGTGACAGTTGAGCTAGAAAAATAAAGATGGCGTCTGAAAGTTGCGTTTGCTGCTCAGTTTGTGTATAAATGTACGATTTTGACCAACATATTTCAATTTTGATATAATTTCTATCGAGAAATTACCACTGTAATAATTAAATATTTGTTTAGTTCTCACCAAAGCTCACACTATATTGCTGTAGATCATTAAACCGTTACGATGCCTCAGAAGTCTGTCCGAAATCAATTTTGTGAGGTGCCTTCATGCACAAACGCTGCCATACAAGTCTTTCTCTTATAAGACAGCGAGGCAGCAAGACAGCTACCTAGGTTTTTGGACGCAGCCATGAAAACATGCTACAATTCTTCTTCTTCTTATGTATTTAATGGCGGTTGGCAAACCAGCTTTGGTGCATTTCTGCCACCTGTTGGGGTGGAGTGTACAAGGGAAAGAAAAGGGGGGAAAAAATAAATAAACAAAAATTTTAATCACTTTTGAATTATTGTTCAGCAAGTTCATTAATGTTAATCTTTTTATTCCTACAACCTTATCCTTATATGATTGAGATCTTTCTTCATTAAAACCAGCACATTAAAAAAAACAAAAAACATGTTTGACTGTTTCTGGAATTCCACATTTGTTGCACAATCCTGTATGTTGTATACCAATTTTAAAAAGTGATTGACTTAAAGCTGTGTGTTCAATACGAAGTCAAGAAATTATTGTGTCATGTCTTTTGCCACAAAATTTTCTAACATTTCCTACTTCTTTATTTCAAATAAGTGTCTTCCCTTTCCTTCCTGTGTTCACAACTCTTGCCATCTATTCTTAACTATCTTTTTAACTAAGCTCTTCATTTCAACTTTCCCCAGGGTGACATTAATATTTATTCTTGAATACTTTAAAGCCAACTCATCTGCCAGTGATGTATTCTGAACAGGGTCTGAAGAGTTTCTACAAGAATATCCTGTCTTGAGTCAGATCTTCCCGTTTTTTTAGACTCGCAAGGCTTGTTAAAGAATCAGAACAAATCACAACTTGAGTCAAATGTACTTCTTCCACTCATTGAAGGGCCAACTGAATAGCAATCAATTCTGATGAGTAAACAGATAATAAATTAGATGTTCTTTTACCTATTTTAAAGTCCAGCTGTGGAATTACTACTTCAGCAGCTGTAAGCCCAGATTCAGGATCTTCTGAGCCATCAGTATATATTTAAGTACAAAACTGATACTATTAATCTATATATTGTTTCACCAACAAATCTTTAGGAATCTTTCTCTGAAGGTCATTTATTTCTTCCAGCAAGTTTAGGTCGACCACTGGCACTGGGAATAACCATGGAGGTATAGCTGATATTGCCACTGTCTGACTAATTTCATACTCAAAAATTCCCATTCTTTGTGCCTCGTTAATAGCATCCCATCCGAAACTTGCTAATTGTGAATATTCATATTCCCAGCAGTTCTTTTGAACATCTTTAACAGGGTAACTATTGTGTATTGGTAACTTGTGTCCTTTTACTGATATCTAGTAAAGCATTTTCAATTGTTGCCACCTATTTACCAAAGGCATTTCTCCCATTCCCACCTGTAATGCAGTAACTGTAGATGTTCTAAAAGCCCAACAGCAAATTCAGAATCAGAAAGACCTTTATTGCCAGATATGTTTACACATACTAGGAATATGTTTTAGTGACAGAAGCTCCTCAGTGCAACAGAGTGACAGTGACAAGACAAGACACAGATAATAAAAATAATAATAATAAATAAACCCATATCAGACATACATTTTCACCACTTCTGATGCGTGTGCAAAGTTTCATGAGTTTTAAAGCATGTTTAGGCCCTCAAAAATGTGATTCATTTTGGAGAAGAAGAATAATTGACTGAGCTATTACAATAGGGTCCTCACACCATCGATGCTTGGGCCTGGTGCTTGGGCCCTAATAATATTAATTTTAAACAGAGCAATTCCAATAGGGTCCTCACATCATTGGTGCTTGGACCCTAAATATGCTATGAAGTACCAAACATGCTAGCAACACGTTAAATCATGCAACACTTGGCTAAATGCTAATGTATGCAATTAATGCCACAAAACAGGAAGTTGTTGTAACTCAGGCATACAATGTCCGATCTGCTCCAAACCTCACATATTTGATAATAGTCCTGGCCTGAAGACATAAACATGGCAATATTCAGTTACAGTCAAAGTGCCACCTGCTGGCAGCAGGATGTGTGGCACATCAAAATAACTTTGCCATATTTCTCCTTGTCAAACCTTGTCACGTTTGGTTTATTTTGTTCAGGTTTAGAGTTTGTATTCACCATGTTTGTTGTTTATATTTCTATTGAATTCAGTTTCATTGTCATGTTCTTATTTGTCATCTTTACACTACATTTCCCATGATCTCTCCTGGCTCCCACTTGCACACACTCCTCAATCATCCACACCTGTCATCACTCACGTTCAGCTCCACTCCATTTAAACCGTCAGTCTCTGTCAGTTCTTTGTCTGGTATTGTTTGTGTTAATACACGCTGTTACATTGTGTTTGCTCTCTAAGAAGTTTCAATTTCCTTTAATAAACTTGAAGGTAATTTCAAAAGAAAATCTTCTTCACTGGATAAAATGTGACACTCCTATATTTATTGACTTAAATGCATGTCGCCCACTGTTTACTGTTTTCCAAAGGCCACCGGGTGGTGGTGGCCCCAGGTGCAAGGGCCCTTTCAACGCTTCTTGTAGCTTTAATTTGATTTTTTTTTTTTTATTACAGAGTCATTTGTTTGAGTCCAAACTGTAATATGAGATAAAATCATTGCATGCACAAAAAGATGAGATGTCTGATTTGAGATGTACTATCTAATTATTTTATAACAGTTTAGATTATCCCTTACCATTTCTGAAAATTTCAATACAGTGAATGACAACCATCTGTGGTCTCCCAGTGATTTACATTATGGACAGGTTAGCATTATGTGATAGATTTCACAACAAAACAACATATCTTCATCAAATTTATGTATTTAATTATTTATTCATGCATACCATGATGAAAATAGACTCACTACCGATTCATTTGTTTTCATGTGTGACTTTCCTTACTTGAATAGTGATCCACACTATTGGAAAAATTTAAAATATATGACACATTTATTATATTATATTTATTATAAATATTGTAACTTATTAACACCTCTAAACTATTGAATTGTTACCACAGTCATAAAGTCTTAAAGTGTTGAGGAAATGACCATATTTTGATCATAACACATGTATCAAATAGCCAAGTTGGTTTTGTGTTGTTTACAGAGCCCATAGAGCATGCAAAACAATAAAAATAAAAAATAAAATAAATAAAAAAATTCAGGCGACCTAATTGAGGGAATATAATAATTTTCCATGTGCTATTCCATTAAATTCAAAGGCTTACTGTACCGCAAAATGTGACTATACACAGATACAAAACATGCTTTGTGTTTGATTGTTTTTTTTTTGTTTTTTTGGAATGTTGATGATATGCTGTACTTTACTAGCTGATGTATAATGTACAAATTACACATCATTTGCATTTGTGTATAGGTTCCCATCGCTATTAGATATTTTAGATTTGTTGACCCCATTTTATACTAGGTGGCCTTAACTACTATGTACATACTTTTAAATTAATCATTTGATACAATGCACTTATTGTGTAAAAAAAAATACCTGCATGTAATTACATCTCTAATTAAACTCTGTAATTACATTTATAATTACACTGTTGACCCATCACTTACACCTTAACCCACCCTTAAACCTACCCATACCACCAAACCTGTCCCTGACCTTACCTGTATCCCACCTCAATAGCAGCAAAAGGGATTTGTAATACAATATGAACACAATAAATACATTGCACTTATTTTTTTTATTCAAGTACATAGTTGTTAAGGCCACGTAATATAAAGTGGGACTGAGGCATTTTGTAAAGACATTAACTGCACTCTTTTTTCTCTGAAACAACAGTTCATTGTATAAAAGGTATGTGTTCTATGTATTATCATGTTGTATTATCAATTCGTTTGTAAAAGCCACTCTGTTTTATAAAGGAAACACTTTTGCATTATTTATAAACTTCAGAAATGTTTGTCTTATTTCTTTTGTTCTCCATCCATAGATTAGTGGATGTAGACAACTTGGGAACAATAAGTATAGGATGCTTATAAATATACGGTTGCTAGAAGAAATGTTATTCCTTATTCTGTATGACAAAAATGCAATCAAAGCAGAAATCAAACTAAGTGTCATAATTATAATATGAGTAATGCAGGTATTAATGGCCTTTAAATGAGTCTCACCAGATCTAAACACAGAATAGAAAATCACAACATAAGAGGCAGTAATAAGAATAAAATCAGTAGTAGTTATAAGAAAGGCACACAAAAGGCCTACAATATTATTAACAGATATATCTCCACATGCTAACTGAACCAGCGCCATGTGCTCACAAAAAGAGTGATCGATGACATTTGTCACACAAAATGACAGTCTTCCAGCCAGAGAGACCATAGTGACTATCATGAGTCCATTTCTCATTACTGGCACAACAACATACTTTAGAAAGTTAGGGATTTCCATGTATTTATGATAATGAAGAGGTTTGCATATTGCAAAGTAACGATCCAGTGCCATCCAAAAAAGCAAAGTAGATTGAAATGTCCCAATAAAATGAAGGCCAAACATTTGTATCAAACAACCAGTCAGAGATATCCCACTCCAGTTAAATAAAAAGCTAAGAAGCATATTAGGTACAAAAAATATAGGCATGATCAAGTCTAACACTGCCATAACACCTATTAGTACATACATAGGAGAATGCAGAGACTTTTGAGATTTGATTAAATATATGAGAGTAATATTTGCTGTGATTGCCAATAAAAGCATCAAAAAGAAAGGGATAAATAAAAAAGGCCTCCATTCTCCTAGGCTGTAGAAACCGATTAATTTGAACTCAGTGAATGAGATATTTTGTGCAGGTAGGTCCTTCATGCTGAAAAACTCTTGTGCACACACAGTGTTCTGTTCAAACAAATGAAGCTGATGAAACTGAGAAGAGAAATTATATAGTAGTTGATTATATAGTAGTTATATAGAAGTTTCACTTTTTAAAACATCAATATACAGCATTGTCATATGTTTTACTGTTCCAGCAAATATCATCTCTGTAGTGTGAAGCTAATCCATTGCTTCTGCACTGCTAATGCCAATAAAATTAAGAAAAAAAACAAAAAAAAAAAAACAGCTGTACCTTCAGCAAGTCAGAAGTACAGTGAATAATTCACTGTATGACCACCATGAAATTCATATATAACTGCAGTAAACCTGATATGATATTAAATCTATACATAGTCATTAATCTGAGCTCTTCCCATTACATTGCTAAATAGATACAATTTATTACTTTTTCAGATGTGTTATATGTTTTACTTGTTAGACTGAAATGAAAGCTTGACACATATCATGGTCTCTAAAAACACTGTTGTGTTCCCATGAGTCTCTGTGTTACACTCCCATTGAAGAATAGATCTCACCGTCACTGTATCATGGGGTTTCAGTTTCTGTGATTCAGAGGAAAGTGTTTTCTGAGTATAGCAGGAAAAAAAAAAAAGATAAGGAATGAAATTGTGCTGTGGTCTATTGTAGAGGAGCGTATCTATGTGCCCAGCTTTATATGGCACAAAAGAGTCATATGTTTCCCAGTTCAACTGTCTATTAAAACACATTTCACGAGTTCACACTTGCATATAATTAGACAGAGTAAAGGTTAGGCGTATTTGCGCGCTGCCCGGGGGGAGGGCTCTGAGCTTGGAAATTTGGCGAACAGATTGAGTTGATTAACTGAATACGCTCCTGTGTTAATTAGGTTAATTATCTGAACACGCTCCTCCTGAACTTTGTTAATAAAACATCCTTAAATAAACTTTTTATAAGGTCAGGATGCATTTTCCCAGGGCCCTATCAACTTTATGAACTTCTGTACCTAACCTAATGAAGTTGATCATTTGTAATTCCATTACTCCAGCCATTTTAGTTGAGTTCCCTCAAGTCTATATAATTTACACAGCAAAATCCCTAGTGTTAAATTAACACTGCTCAGTGTTTATATAATGCACAATACAGAGTGTTAAAAGTAACACTGAAACCGTGTTTAACCACCAACACCCTGAAGGCTTTTTTAAAATTATTTCACATCTAAGTGGCATACTTAAAAGTAATGGCTTATAAAATGTTTAGCAATTTACTCATATGTATGTGGGTAGGGCTCTCTTTTAAATTCAGGAATGCCTAATTCTGTAAAAAAGCCAAAATAAAGTGGTTAAACCAATGAGCATTAAGCTGTGTCATCAGCAAGTCATTTCCCATCGTGTTTTTGAGATGAGCAAAATCTGTGCAAAACCGATCACCGGTGATCACCGCGAGATGCGTGCCGGTTGGAAATGTGTCCGAGTGTGGAACGCCTTGCTCTGATGTCATGCTGACTTGTGTCAAAAACTCTTGCAACTGCATCAGATTCTGCAGTCAGGAGCAGTTGCTCTCCACCGACCGCGCTGATCAAAAGCATGATGGGAAACGACTTGCTGACGACACAGCTTAATGCTCATTGGTTTAAACAGCCGTGATATATTGTTCTCTTTTAATATGTTTAATTTTAAAACTATGATATCATATTTTTCATGTGAAAATTATGTGTGAATATTACCAAATTCTCTTACAGTGCAATCTCTCTATGGGTTATGTGATTGTTGTCATATTTCTAAAAAAAATATATATAAAAACGTCTGTATTAAAGTAAAAATTATTGATAAACACATCTTTCGAAAGGAATAAAGTAAGTACTTTGTGTCTTGTTCATTACATTTATTTTTATGTAAAAGCAACAGAACTTAAATTACATCTAGTATATCAACAATACAGCACATGAGTGTGAATCCCACGATATCCACCTTTGATCTTGTAGGTTTCTGATCCACTACGAGAAGAGAGGATTGTCCGACTTGCCTGCACTTTTTTTACTCCTCCCCTCACTGCAGCCATCTACTCTTGCCTACATTTTGGGTGAGGTGAGGTGCATCTCAAACGAGCCTTTTGATCAGTGCAGTCGGTGGAGAGTGTCTTATGTTACGCACGTAACCATGATTCCCTGAGAACGCGGAACGGGACACTGCATTGATTGCTATGTGGAATGCCTCCACGTGAACCGGTGTCTGAAACGCTTATCAAATCACGACAATCATGACAGCCCATGATGTCACCAAGGTGCAACCCGAAAGTATATAAGGAGCCCCTAGAGAACATGTCATCCACTCATCGTCTGCAGGGACTGTTCAGCAGGCGGCCCCGAGGCATGGCAGGGAAACACAGTGTCTCGTTCCCTGTTATCAGGGAACCATGGTTACATGCGTAACCTGAGACGTTCCCGTTCGAAAGGGAACTCGCACTGCATTGAATGCTATGGGGAATGATATACCCACGCCACCTTGCTGAGGGGAGTGCATGCTAAAGGATGGCAGTTTCAACTGAAATGCCTGAACTACCCTCTCTACGGGTCACAACTGGCCTGTCAGTGACAGCACTCCCTACAGTCATATCCCAAGCTACAAGCTTCAAAGAGGCCTCCAAACATGAAGGCCTGCCAAGGCCGCTCAAAGGCTTGGGACCAACAGCTTCATATAGAAGGGGTCCCTTTAAGGGAATGTGGCTAGGGAGCCCGAGGGAACCCCAGCCAGTCACTTCTCAGGGGAACATAGTCGACCCCGAATGCCACTTTCCACTTTCTTACTTTACTAATAACCTAGTCTGGCCAGCAACCTGTCTGTTTCTTAGAAACAGAGTCTCTAGATTACAATTGCCTCTTGAAGAGACATCCAGAAAGAGGGTCTGCAAAATGGCAGTAAACTAACTTAGACTGGATCATAGAGATGGGCATCCTGGAGAGCAGGACTCAGCATAGTGCTTTTCAACCCTTGCAACCAAGGGGAGTCATTCTGCTCGATCCTATGATCTACAGAATGCTTATTTTTCATAGCACTGTGCACTCTAAAGAGACCCTAGTGAGGGGAGTGCTCCCAGCCTGAGGGCTGATCTAACTGGGAGGCCTGATTAGAGGCCTTCAACCATCTGACCAGACTTAGGGAGCAAAGACAACCCTCAGATGAGGGGAGAATCAAACTCGACCTGATAGTTAGACCAGGCTGTAGGCTAGAATTAATGGGGCTCCCAGCAGAAAGTTCAGAGAGGCCAGCTGTTATAGTCCCTGATTTAAATGTCTAGGAGTCAGAAGAGACACATAACATAATAGATGGACAACAGCTAAAGTGTTACAAATAAATGATTAAATGATTATTTCAACACAAATTGCTCACAAAAGGAACAAGAAATAAGACACAGGGAGCCCAGCAACAAAATGGGAAAAAAATAACTCAACTAATAAATTCAAGCTGGGACACACCCCGCTCCAAACAAAAATGACAAACTACGGTGAAAAAAAAAAAGACAAGACAATATGGCTGTGTAGAAGGCTGTGGCTGGCAGAGAGACCCGAAAGTCCACCTCCTTTCACTTTATAGCCTCGCTTCCCCAGCTCAGCCAATAGGAAACTAGAAAAGACAAAATAAAACAATATTAATTCAAACCATGGAGGACTCTGGGCCGGTGCATTTGCAAAATGCGTGAAACACCCCCACCCCCGGATGGTGAATGGTGAGCCAAAAAAAAAAGAGGCAACCATTCACCATGTAACAGCGCGCGACAACGCATCTGCCAAAACATTATTCTTACCGGCTACATGTTTGGCTACATGTTTTATCTCCAAGTTAAATGCTTGGACAAACACAGCCCATCTCATTAAACGCTGATTAGAATTGCGCATTTGATGAATAAAAATAAGAGGATTGTGATCTGTATAAACAATAACTGGACGTGAAGAGGAGCCAATATTAACCTCAAAATTATTAAGGGCCAAGATTAAAGCGAGTGCCTCTTTTTCAATTGTTGAGTATGACTTCTAATGTTTTTGAAACTTTTTAGAAAAGTAGCACACAGGATGCTTGATGCCATTGGGCCCATCCTGCAACATAACAGTGCCTGCTCCTGCATCACTAGCATCAATAGCTAGTTTAAAAGCACGATCATACACTGGGGCAGCTAGGACAGGTGCATGCATCATGAGAGTTTTAAGGGATTCAAAGGCATGCTGGCATTCTGCTGACCACTTAAATACAGTTTTTGGACTCAGCAGGTCAGTGAGTGGGGCAGCCACCCACAATTTTGCCCAGATAGACTACTGTTGCATTAGCACAAGTCACATTTAGCCAGATTAACTGTTGAGTTTGCCTCAGTCATCCTATAGAAGACCCGTTTTAACTGATTGATGTGCTCATCCCATGTTGCAGAGTGAATGACTATGTCATCCAAATATGCCTTGCATCCCGCTGCGCTGTTCTGTACTCTCATCTATAGGCCACCTAACTTGGACAGTGCTTTTATAAGTGACTTTTCTGAATTTTTAACTTCTGTTGTTCCGTTGTATGATTGTATGTTATTGTTGTTGGGTGATTTTAATGTACATGTCTGCAGCCCTGGACGTCCCTTGGTTGCTGAGTTTTGTAATGTCTTGGACTCCAACACATGTCCTTGGTCATACCCTTGATCTTATTATGTTATATGGTACCGCTGTATATGATGTATATATTGAAAATGCTTCCTTCTCTGATCATAAGCCCATTGCATTTACGATCCCTGGTACGAGCTCTGCCATTGTGAATAAGCCTGTAGGCTTTTATTCCCGCTTTATAAATTCACTGTGGCTGGCACAATTTCAAATGGAAAGAAGTCAGCCAATCACAGCAGTGGGCGTTTACACTGAAGTCTCACAGCAGACACGCCCCTTAAAACAGAGCGTTGAAACAAGAAGGCTAAAATCAGGGTAGGAAAAATGCCTTTTATTTATAAATTATGATGTAAAAAGTATACTAACATTATAAGTGCACCCCAGGAAACATTATAAAACAACGCAGTTCATGACCCCTTTAAAAACCAACACAAGGCTTTGAAGCGGCCCTGATATGGATGACCCAGGGAAGGAGGAGAGGCTGCTGACGTGCCCACCCCAGGACTGGGGACAAGCCTCACTCCTGGCAGAGGGATAGGAATAGACTTTTCTTTTTAGTTTTACTTTTCTTTTAAAGTCAGATGTCGCAAGGCTGGTGGCTCTTTCATGGCAAAAGAGCAGTTTCCTCTTCACCTGGGTCATTCTCAAACACACAATGCTTATTGCCCTCGTCATCACAATAACCATGCATCAAACATTTGCACATTGAAACCCCCTCTACTATGGGCCTACAGAGCAAGGTGGGTGCATTGGTATATCGTTTGCCAAGGTTCCTAAGGAACGCGAAGCCTCCAGGCGTGGCGGGACCTGCTCTGCCTCGCTGCGAGCCATCCACCCTGGGTACAGAGGAGGTCATTTCTTTGCTGCCTCTGTTGTGGCATTTGGATGTGTGGCTAGCGCTCTCCAACCCGTCACACTGGCTCATCAGAATGATTCGGCTCAGCTACAAGATTCAGTTCACCAGGCATCCACCCAGGTACAACAGGGTTCTTTTCACCTCAGTAAGAGGGGAAGATTTTGCTGTCCTTCGGGTGGAGATTGCAGTCCTTTTAGCAAAGGACCGAATAGACCCTGTCCCTCCAGCCAAGATGATGAAAGGGTTCCACAGCTCTTACTTCATCATACCCAAGAAAGGCAGTGGGTTGCGACCAAACTTAGATCTGCACGTTTTGAATCAGCCCTTGTACACGCTCCCATTCAAGATGCTGAAACACATGCTGTCAAGTGACAGACACCAAGATTGGTGTAGAATACACCTGTGTATTCCCCTGGATAATGCCTCACTCCATCCTTAGTCACTATGGCCGGTAACCTCTCCCTTGTCTGGTAGAGCCCACCACATTGGCTTTTTCCCCTATGTAGTACTTCCCACTAGGTAAGTCCATATGTGACCTCTATTGTCAGTTTCGACACAATGTCTTGTTCCCTCCATCAAAGAATGGATGTTAAAATAGTAACCAAGACATTTCTTGTAAAAATGACATGTGGACTTAAATAGATCATGCTTTTGGAAATAATAGTTTCATCCCATTTTCATCCCATATATAGCGCTGTTTTACACATGTGCATAAATGCGTAAGGGAAACCTGGAGAATGACTTATGAGGGAGTCTACAATGAATCAAACATCAAATAAAGCAAAATGACAAAGAACAAAAACAGTGAAGTAGTCCTCAGATCATTGCAGCATGTCAGAAAAATTTAATTGCAGAGAAAACTGCTGATTAAATGAATTGCATATACAGTATATGAGAGTATACACCAAGCACTGCATGTTAACATGATTAAAAAAGTAATGGATTTCTGTTATGTAAATAATTTATAATAATATTAAATACATTAGTTGCAATCTCTAATCAATTAATTAGCAGTTATTACTCCATCACCAGCATGTGACTTCATGAAGGACAGTCTTATATTGTTGAACTAATGTGGTTCAAAAGACAATGGTCTGACCAGTATTTGGAAACAGTCATGACTAGCTTAATTTCTGAAGTTTCAACAATGCATCGCACTATGGCGGTTAAGCAGTGACTTGCGTCATTGTACGGCAAACATTCAAGTGTAACCATAACCATAACCCAATACTGTTAAACCATTTAAATTATAAATGATACGCCAGCTAGTATTGATTCAGTGTTAACATTGAAGTACTACTGTCATGATCTCAGCCTGTGTTCCCCTAGTCTTGTGTGGACTTATGTTATTTCCTGTTCTGTGCCATGTTTTATAGTCCTTTGAATTTTTTCTTGTTTCTTGATTAGTTTTTTGATTGTTCCCAGGTGTGTCTTGTTTGCCAATTACCCCTTGTGTATTTAAACCACAGTGTTTCTTGTGTAAATAAATAAAAAAGAAAGTGTTTTTCCTTCTCTAATTTCTCTCAAAATGGATTTTCATCACCTATACCTGAATAGTGATCAACATAAGATGATGCAAAAACTAATGCAACACACATTTACTAAAAATATTGAAAATATTTATTAACTCGTATCTACTGAGTTGTTTCCACAGTCAAAGTATTACAGTGTTGAGAGCTTACTCCATATTTTGCTCATAACACATGTATTAAATGCTGTAGCCACTTTTGTTTTACAGTGTTTACAGATCCTATAGGGCAGTAGTGATATTTAAGAACATTAGTCAGTGGAGCAATTCTGTGCTATTCCGTTAAATGTAAATCAAAATGCTGACTGTGCCACAAAATGTGACCATACACTTATGTGCATCACAGATACAATGAATGCCTAGCTACTAGTTTGATTTTTTTTTTTTTTTTAAATGGAATGTTAATTATACGCAGCTCTTGTTTTCTTTATGTTTAATATGCATTTTTTCCTACAATATATCATACAGCTGTCTTCCATCAGAACAATAGTAATGTATTGCTGTATTATCATGTTGTAGTATCTATTCATTTGTAAAAGCCATTAAATTTTTTTAAAAGGGAATACCTGTGCATTGTTTATAAATTTAAGAAATGTTTGCCTTATTTCTTTTGTTCTCCATCCATAGATTAGTGGGTGTAGGCAACTTGGAAAAAATAAGTATAGGATACTTGTAAATATACGGATGTTGGAAGAAATATTATTCCTTATTCTGTATGACAAAAATGCAGTCAAGGCAGATATCAAACTAACTGATAAGACAATTAGGTGAGTAATGCAGGTGTGCAAGGCCTTCATGTGAGCTTTTCCAGATTTCAACACAGAGATAAACATTACAACATAAGAGATAGTGATTAGAATACAATCCATAGTTGCTATAAGGAAAGCAGACATAAGCCCTACAATATTATTAACAGATATATCTCCACATGCTAACTGAACCAATGCCATGTGCTCACAAAAACAGTGATCGATAACATTTGTTACACAAAATGACAGTTTCCCAGCCAGAGAGACCATAGTGACTATCAGGAATCCATTTCTGATCACAGGTGCAAAAACAAACTTTAGAAAGTTAGGGATTTCCATGTATTTGTGATAATGAAGAGGTTTGCAAATTGCAAAGTAACGATCCAGTGCCATCCAAAAAAGCAAAGTAATTTGAAATGCTCCAACAAAATGAATACCAAACATTTGTATCAAACAACCTGTCAGAGATATCTCACTCCAGCTGAATAAAAAGCTAAGAAGCATATTAGGTACAAAAAATATAGGCATGATCAAGTCTAACACTGCCATAACACCTATTAGTACATACATAGGAGAATGCAGAGACTTTTGAGTTTTGATTAAGTATATTAGAATAGAATTTGCTGTAATTGCTAATAAAAACATCAGGAAGAAGGGGATAAATAAAAAAGGCCTCCATTCTCCTAGGCTGTAGAAACCATTTAATCTGAACTCAGTGAATGAGATATTTTGTGCAGGAAGGTCCTTCATGCTGTGAAACACTTCTGCACACACAGTGTCCTGTTAAAAAAATGAAGCTAATGAAACAAAGAAGAGAATTTATACAGTAATTGATCAAGTTTCACTTCTTACAATATCAATATACAGCATAGTCATGTAAGTTCTACTGTGCCAACAAATATCTCTGTAGTGGAAGCAAAATCATTGTTTCTAACAAAAAAAAAAAAAAAAAAAAAAAAAACCTTTTACCTTAATTGTGATGGTTTTTGGATTGTTATACTGTGATAAAGTTCAATGAATGGCGCATCATATGGCAAGCATAAAATTCACATATAGCTGAGTAAATATGATATATTAACTCAACCTACATTCATCAGTGTGCTCCCCTCATTAAATTGCTGAATATAAACCTTTTATATATTTTCAGATTAGATGTCTTTTCTTACTTTTAGAGTAAATTGAAAGTTTGACACATATCATGGCCTCTAAATACACTGTTGCATTCCCAGGAGTTTGTGTGCTACTCCCACAGAGCTATTCTCATTTTGCCTTATCATTGTACTACAGTTGTTGTCAAATTATTTTCCAAGTTCTAGACTTTTTGTGATCAACGGTCAAAACAATCACAAATGCAATGCACATCTTAAAAGATATTTAAGGAGAAAAAAAAGTGTTTGAGTCTAATGTGGATAGTAGCCTGACAAACTTGTAACCTATAAGATATTCACTGAATTAGACAGACTTCTGTCAGCTTCTGACGTAGGATTGTCATTTTCCAGGAAGTATTGACAGAACTGGTTAACTTATCAATGTTCACATGGAACAGCACAATGTTTTCAGAGTGAGTTAAACAGTTCTGAAAGCATATACTTAAATTGATAGCAAAAAGCATTCTCTAACAGACCAAAATGTTTTGAATTGTGAAATTTAAATTCGGATGAAGATTTAAAGCAGCTCTAAAAAGACAACAGTGTCATTTATTCAGCTCAAGTCAGTTCAGTGTTGATTCAGTTATCAATTATGAAACAAGTTGAACTGCAAAAGGCATCAGTTATTAAACAAAATTGATTCAGCTATAAAGCAGCTCTGAAGAAGATAATAGTGTCATCACCCAGCCCAATTTTTGTTCTGATATTGATAATATTACTGAATATTAAGTGTCTGTTAAAACCCCAACTAAAGACAGCCAAAGGCGACAGTGGAAAGGAACCCAAACTCCATCAGGTGACAGAACTGGACAAAAAAAAAAACCTTGGAAGAAACCAGGCTCAGTTGGGGGACCAGTTCCCCTCTGTAAAACGTTGATAATCACAACAGAACCATGGTTAATAGGAGTCCATGTGAAAAAGTAACAAAAGTAACTCTCAATAACTCTGTGCTTATTATTAAACTAAGCAAGCAGTTTATTCTCACTGTTTGTGAGCGTCATGAAGTAATCAAAGTGACTTGAATTGCAAGGTCTATACAACCACACACACACATGTATATGTGGTTTATCGGGACTCTCCATAGACATAATGGTTTTTATACTGTACAAGACAGAAAACTGTCTACATTTTCTAATTAAAAAAAAGTATGTTTTTTTTAAGCCATTTGGTTTACTAGGACACAGGAAGTGTCCTCATAAACATGTTTACGTTGTGATACCCATGTCATTATACATTTGTGTCCTCATAAACCATATGTACAAGAACACACACACACACACACACACACATTGAATTGTGTTAGTATGTGTCATAATGAAACATTTCTATTAAAAGGTCAAAATGACATCAGATTTTTAAACAGCAAAGTTATAACTAAAACATACACCCTACACTATATTTTTGACTTTTATTAGTTACATTTTTTTGGGGACGGCATTGTATTTTTAATATTGTGTGAGCTCACCTTTAAACTTTATAATCTAAAGTTGAAAACACACAAAGCATTGTTTTTCTTAGCTCAGGTACACAGTAGTATTGCTTTCAGTAATTGCTGTAGGCTAGTATTCCTTATACAAGTGGTCCACCATGTGGACAAGATGATGCTATTGCATTTACTAAAACAAGACAAATGAATCTCAGGCCTGCATATCTATATGGGAGTTTTTATATCTAAATAAGTATATTATCTCACCTTCTGTCAGAGCAAATGTATTTGCTATGTTAAACAAAACAAAACATTAAATGAATCTCAAATATGCCAGTGATTAAGCTTTAAACAAGTAATATTAGAGAGATATTTTTAATTGTTTTATTATGGGCTGTCAGTAAGAACTAAAAGCAGAGGTTAGGCTGCTAAATTTTAAAGCTTTATCTACAGTAAAAAGCCTTAAATCCTAAATTAAGAACACACTTACTAAAGAAAGAAATAAAGGTCTAATTTAAAAGTGATGGAACAAAAGAACAACAACCCAAGCCAAAGATAACACTAGATGGTGACAAATCACCACTAAATTAAGACATTTGTTTGGAAAGATTATTGAAATATGGGGGATTTTTACATGACTGTGCAACAAATTAGAAATAATTGTGCATCGTAGTATTCATTGTTCTGTTTTACTCTATAATTACTCTGTGTAATTATATTGTCATTTGTGTATTACTGATCATTTATTTACTTATTTATTTATTTATTTTTTATTTATTTATTTTACACAATCGCTAGGACACATTTCTCAGTACTTAGGTCACTTTTTCCAAAACTCTTCACACAGTTCTCCTAAGCAAATTTCACTTTGGCACAGCAGTTAATTTCACATTCAAAATGCACTAAATCACCAAAACACTTCAAACATGTCTCAAATCAACTCATTCCTCCAGAACACTAGCAAAGATTTTCACCCGAACACACTTTGTCAATCATAAAAAAAAAATTAAATAAAAAAAAATGTTTTCTTTTGTAAATTTTCTTAACAAAACAAGAATAATTCACTACAGTTTGTTACATAAACCATGTAATTTGAAAGATGTAGTCATTGAATGCATTGTGCCAAAGCAACGATAAATGATCCACAGTTTAGCCCACACAGATTTCTGTTGTGCTCACTGTGTGAAGAGTTTTGAAAAAGTGACCCAAGTATTGACAAATGTGTCCAAGCGATTGTAAAAAACTGTAATGACAAAACATATTTTTGACTTTCTGAAATACATTGAAATACAGAAAGTGTCAGCACAAAATAAACAGGTAAAGCTACGAATTAACCAGCTTTCAGGCAACAACCTATACATCTGATATAGATGTGCAGATGAGAACACATTTAGATGCTAAACCTAACTTTTTTTGTGGATAAAATTAAATGAGCTTGCAGTGGGTCCAAATGTCTAAGACCACAATGACATTTTTTGAACACATTAGGTTTTCACCTCAAACTTTAAACCTGAAAAAAAAAGTGTTATCCAGCATGTGAACTGCACTGTACAAAGATCAGATGTTCTTGTTTTAACTGAAGCACAGGTTACTTTCTCAAAAGGTTTAGCGTCCATACTAGCTTGAGCCCTCCTGTCAGGGACACATACTAAACACTAAGAAATTATGAAAATACATTTTTCCCTCAGATTGTTATGATGAAAATATAATTTACAATGAAAATCACTGTAGTATATTTAAAAAGAATGAACATTAGAAGTATTTCCACTAGTGGGACCAGAACTTTACTGTATAAAATCTGAAAGTAGACAAAACATTATACAAGAGTTTTTGCTTTTAATCATGTCTTTGGTTGTCTATAGCTTTACATAGAATTCCACACACACAGACACATAATGTATTTCACAAAGATCATGAAATTGCCAATATTTTAGGTCCTTTTAGTTTTGAAGTATAATAACAGTTTGTTGATGCACACAATCTCTGGGTTATTTTAACAGTACATTTTCTGATCTCTTTGGTTCGAACACCATATATTACTGGGTGCAAAAGTGGTGGCAAAAGTGTTACTTGGAATGATATAAAGACATTCATCTCACTAGACATAAGCACAGTCAATCTGTTATATATAACAGAAAAAACTGTGGCAATTGAATAGTTTATGAAGATTATCAAATGAGGAAGGCATGTTCCAAGTGCCTTGCTTTGACTATTTTTTGACATTTTTAAACTAACAGAAATTATTTTAACATAAGACAGCACTATCAGGAATGTAGGGAGCACAGATAAACACACTATTATAAGTAAACCATATACATTGCTTAAAATGCCAAGACTACCCACACCACATGATATGTTGATGATTGAAAGATTATCACAAAATAGCTTATTAAGAGTACGGCTGCATAAGGGAATTCTTGATGTCAAATATATTTGACCAGCTACTGAGAAAACAGGAACCAAGTTGCTTAACATTAGCCACATTCTAATTTTACTGGGATTCATGATAATATGGTACTGTAAAGGCTTACAAATTGATACATACCTATCATAGGCCATTACTGTCAAAGTAGAGTAAGTGCAAACAGCATAAATACTAAGCAAATAGACTTGGAGAAGACACCCCTCATACGAACTAGTGTGCCAATCAGTTAGGAGATTTGAAAGAACTTTTGGCCAAACAGCACTGCTTCCGAGCAGTCCACTGCATATCAGGTTAAACAAAAATATATACATTGGCTTATGGAGACTTGATTCTAAGTAGATAACAAGCATTATAAATATATTTGCTAAGGTTGCAACTGAGTAAACTAAGAAAATAAAAATAGTCAATACATATTTCCATGGACCCAGTGACTCATATGATGAAAATACCAGATCCAAACCAGTAGACTTGTTCATCCTTCAGGCTGGAAAAGCAAATAATGAAACATGAAAGCACATTGTCATTGAATTACTTATTATATATTATAGTATTATTATTAATAAAAAGTTAAATGGTTGTTAAATTAAATATATCTTTTATATATATATATATATATATATATATATATATATATATATATATATATATTGCATGCCTTGTGTAACATGTAGGACCTGCAAATATAATACCCAACAAAAATTCCTGTTATACCTTATTGTACTGACCAGGCTCTGTGTGCACTGCTAAATATTATATCTGGGCTCAGTACATGGACTGTTGTTTTATAAAGCCCTTTTGCTGCTTGGATGGAGATGAGGTCAACAGATTTTGCAGAGATTTCTTTAGGGAGCAAATTCCCATCCCTGCATCTCGACTATTTTATTCTGTGCTTGGAGAAATGGAAAAAGGAATAACCTTAAAAAGATCTTCTCTTTACAGAGCATACTTGCTAGAGGTCACTCAATAAACATAGGCCATAGAGGGTATGTTTCTAGAGATGAAATTATGTATGATATTTAAAAAAAAAAAAAAAGTGACATCTGAAAAAAGAAGGAAAAAAGTAAATGGAGGAAAAGGAACAGTTGTGTAGTAGTTTCTCACTCAGGCCACCACAAAATAGTAATATCACAAGTAGCACCAAATTAATATCGTAATTTTTGGACACACATCACTTAAAGAAGTTCAAAGAGAAGGACAAGAAGCTGGAAGAGGTTCGAAAGAACAAAGAAACCAAAGAGGTCAACAGTGAAGGAAACTGAAACTTACAATTATAGGGGACTCTATAATTGTAAGTTGTTTTTTTTGTCCCCTCCTGTCAGGGACACATACTAAACACTAATTGTGACAATAAAGTTTTCCCTCAGATTGTTATGTTGAAAATATAATCTACAATGAAAACCACTGTAGTATATTTAAAAAGAATGAACATTAGAAGTATTTCCACTAGTGGGACCAGAACTTTGTATCCTACTGTATAAAATCTGAAAGTAGACAAAACATTATCGATGAGTATTTGCTTTTAATCATGTCTTTGGTTGTCTATAGCTTTACATAGAATTCCACACACACAGACACATAATGTATTTCACAAAGATCATGAAATTGCAAATATTTTAGGTGCTTTTAGTTTTGAAGTATAATAACAGTTTGTTGATGCACACAATCTCTGGGTTATTTTAACAGTACATTTTCTGATCTCTTTGGTTCGAACACCATATATTACTGGGTGCAAAAGTGGTGGCAAAAGTGTTACTTGGAATGATATAAAGACATTCATCTCACTAGACATAAGCACAGTCAATCTGTTATATATAACAGAAAAAACTGTGGCAATGGAATAGTTTATGAAGATTATCAAATGAGGAAGGCATGTTCCAAGTGCCTTGCTTTGACTATTTTTTGACACTTTTAAACTAACAGAAATTATTTTAACATAAGACAGCAATATCAGGAATGTAGGGAGCACAGATAAACACACTATTATAATTAAACCATATACATTGCTTAAAATGCCAAGACTACCCACACCACATGATATGTTAATGATTGAAAGATTATCACAAAATAGCTTATTAAGAGTACGGCTGCATAAGGGAATTCTTGATGTCAAATATATTTGACCAGCTATTGAGAAAACAGGAACTAAGTTGCTTAACATTAGCCACATTCTAATTTTACTGGGGTTCATGATAATATGGTACTGTAATGGCTTACAAATGGATACATACCTATCATAGGCCATTACTGTCAAAGTAGAGTAAGTGCAAGCAGCATAAATACTAAGCAAATAGACTTGGAGAAGACACCCCTCATACGAACTAGTGTGCCAATCAGTTAGGAGATTTGAAAGAACTTTTGGCCAAACAGCACTGCTTCCAAGCAGTCCGCTGCATATCAGGTTAAACAAAAATATATACATTGGCTTATGGAGACTTGATTCTAAGTAGATAACAAGCATTATAAATATGTTTGCTAAGGTTGCAACTGAGTAAACTAAGAAAATAAAAATAGTCAATACATATTTGCGTGGACCCAGTGACTCATATGATGAAAATACCAGATCCAAACCAGTAGACTTGTTCATCCTTCAGGCTGGAAAAGCAAATAATGAAACATGGAAACACAGTGTCATTGAATTACATATTAAATATTATAGTATTATTATTAATAAAAAGTTGTTAAACTAAATATATCTTTTTTAATAAATATCTATATTGCATGTCTTGTGTAACATGTAGGATCTGCAAATATAATACCCAACAAAAATTCCTGTTATACCTTATTGTTAATACTGACCAGGCTCTGTGTGCACTGCTAAATATTATATCTGGGCTCAGTACATGGACTGTTGTTTTATAAAGCCCTTTTGCTGCTTGGATGGAGATGAGGTCAACAGATTTTGCAGATAATTCTTTAGGGAGCAAATTCCCATCCCTGCATCTCGACTATTTTATTCTGTGCTTGGAGAAATGGAAAAAGGAATAACCTTAAAAATATCTTCTCTTTACAGAGCATACTTGCTAGAGGTCACTCAATAAACATAGGCCATAGAGGGTATGTTTCTAGAGATGAAAGTGACATCTGAAAAAAGAAGGAAAAAAGTAAATGGAGGAAAAGGAACAGTTGTGTAGTAGTTTCTCACTCAGACCACCACAAAGTAGTAGTATCACAAGTAGCACCAAATTAATATTGTAATTTTTTGGACACACATCACTTAAATCCCTTTTCAAGCTTGACATTTGATACTTGACATTTGATATTCAACAGTGTTTTGCTCTGCCTGCATTGACACCATTGTATGCAAACTGAACTGAGCTGGGTGATGACATCACTGTTTACTCCAGTGCTGATATAGATAAATTAACTAAATTAATAACTATTGTTTCTAACATCAGAATGAATCAATGCTGAATTTACTTAAAATGGATACTGACACCATTTTCTTTCTGGTGTGCAGCAAAATTTATAAAAAGGTATCACTGTATGCTGCTTTGACACAATCTGCATTGTAAAAAGTGCTATATAAATAAATGTGACTTGACTTGACTTCGAGCTAGCAGTGGTCTTACTCATAGCAGGTTCAACAGCAGCTTTTTCTCATGTAAGGTGGGCCATAGAACCGTCAAGAGCCCTACATCTGTGGTGGTGCAGGGCAAACCTAACCTGGCCCACCCTGTGGAGGCGGGCATGGCTGCAGTTCATTTAAGGATAACTGTAAGGATCAAGGTTAGAACAAGGCTGTTAAGGCTGAATATAGGAACAGAGCAACTTCAATACACCCACTCACCGTACATCATCCTGGGATGCACCTGGTTAGCACAACATCTACCTCAAGTCCAATGGAACACCGGGGAAATCCTGAAATGGGGTGACAACTGTTTCCATTCCTGCCTGTCTCCGATCAAGAAGCCACCGGTGAAAATCCAATCTACCTCCTTCCATTCCAAGTATATGTCCCTCTTCTTTGAACTTCCATTGAAAGTCCAGAAACTTATCAAAAGTTTGAAATTCCTCCAGAATACCGGGCGTTCCAGGATTGTGTTCAGTAAGTGATTGGCTACCCAACTTCCACCTCATCTGCCATGGGACTGTGCCATTCGACCTGCTACCTGGGGCTACTCTACCTAAGGGTTAGAGTTTACCCATTGTCCAATCCCGGAGCAAAAGGCTATAGAGGAAGTATGTCAAAGAAGCCCTTAACTAGTGATTCATCCATCCATCGACTTCCCCTGCCACTTCAAACTTCTTCTTCATGGCCAAGAAGGACGGAGGCTTGAGGCCGTGCATTGACTACCGTCATCTGAACTTCCAGACAGTTAAGTTCAGCTATCCCCTTGCTCTGGTCCCAGCAGCTCTGGAACAGCTGCGGGGAGCTCGTATCTTCTCCAAGCTGGACCTGGAGGAGTGCATACAACCTCATTCATATCCGCTGGGGGGATGAGTGGAAGACTGCCTTCGTTACACCATCTGGCCACTGTGAATACCGGGTTATGCTGTATGGCCTGTCCAACTATATGAATGAGGTGTTCCGGAAGTTCCTCCACCAGTTCGTCATAGTTTACATCGATGATATCCTCATCTACTCCCGGAACCTGGCCGAACATCGGCAACACGTCTCCCAGGTCCTCGAGAAGCTTTGTGAACATCTATACCTCAAGCTGGAGAAGTGCGAGTTCCATACCACCACCGTTCACTTCCTCGGCTACATCATCGATCAACACGGCATTCAGATGGACAAGAGGAAGGTGGACACCATCTGCAACTGGCCCCTTCCATCAACCGTCAAAGAGTTGCAACATTTCCTAGGATTTGCCAATTTCTACAGATGTTTCATTCACAACTACAGCCTTCTCAGTGCACCCCTCACATCGCTTCTCAAAGGCCGGCCCAAGTCTCTGTCCTGGAATCCATCTGCCCGAGAAGCCTTCCATCAGCTCCAAGAAGCTTTCCTTACCGCTCCGATCCTGGTCCATCCGAACACAGAACTCCCTTTTGTTGTGGAGGTGGAGGCCTCATCCACTGGGGTCGGAGCGGTATTGTCCCAGTGGCAGGGTGAACCACCACCACTCCATCCATGTGCCTTTTTCTTGAAGAAGCTATCCTCGGCGGACCAGAACTATGACATCGATAACAGGGAACTGCTCACCATAAAGTTAGCCTTGGAGGAATGGAGACACTGGCTGGAGGGAGCACTTCACCCGTTTGAAGTCATCACTGACCACCGCAACCTAGAGTACCTCCGAGAAGCCCAAAGACTCAATCATCGCCAATCTCGTTGGGCCCTATTCTTCACAAGGTTCAACTTCACCATTACCTACCATCCAGGAAATAAGAATGGTAAAGCTGATGTTCTCTCCCGTCTGTTCCAGACTGATCCTGAAAATATGGACCCTGAAACCATCCTCCCTCCAGCCATGATCGTAAGTCCCATCCATTGGACCATCAACCAGCAGATCTCCGAGCCTAACTCAGCCGAACCTGCTCCACCGGGAGGTCCTGAGGGGCGTCTCTACGTTCCCCCAGCACATCGTCAGCCCCTCATGGACTTAGCTCACTCCTCTCCGGGCTCTGGACACCCAGGTAGTTCACGTACCCTCTCGCTCCTGCAGTATCAACAGTACTGGTGGCTATCTATGCCCCAGGATGTCTCCCGACACATCAAAGGATGCTCAGTTTGTGCCGTTGATGACACTCCTAGGAAGCTCCCAGAGGGTAAACTCCTTCCGCTACCCATACCACAAAGACCTTGGACTCACCTGGGGATAGATTTCATGACGGATCTCCCACCTTAAAACAATTTCACCTGCATCTTTGTGATTGTGGACCATTTCTCCAAATCCTGCAAGCTCATTCCCCTAAAGGGTTTGCCTACAGCACTAGAGGCCACGGAGGCCCTATTCAACCGTGTGTTTCGTCATTTTGGAATCCCTAAAGATATCATCTCGGACCGTGGCCCGCAGTTCATATCTCGTGTCTGGAAGGCTTTCTTCAAGCTCCTAGGAGTGTCAGTCAGCCTGTCCTCAGGATACCACCAACAGACCAACGGCCAGACTGAATAGAAGATCCAGGAGATCGGGAGATACCTGCGGGTATATTGCCACCAGAACCAGGACAGCTGGAGCCAATTCCTGCCCTGGGTGGAATATGCCCAGAATTCCCTCCAACAGACCACCACAGGGCTCACCCCATTTCAGTGCGTACTGAGCTTCCAACCTCCACTCTTCCCGTGGTCGGGTGAGCCCTCCGAGGTTCCAGCTCTCAACCACTGGTTCCAGTAGAGCGAGAGAATGTGGGATTCAGCTCATGTACATCTCCAACTGGCAGTTCAGAGACACAAGTGGCAAGCGGATGCCAGAAGAAGCCCAACTCCACAGTACCAACCTGGCCAGAAGGTATGGCTCTCTACCCAGGACATCCGTCTCTGATTGCCTTGTCATAAGTCAAGTCAAGTCAAGTCAAATTTATTTATATAGCGCTTTTACAATTGGTAATTGTTTCAAAGCAGCTTTACATATTAGAAGCACAGAAAAAAGGGAAGTGGTTAAAAATAAGCTGTACAAACAAGCATGGTAATATGTAACATATACAAGATGGTGCTACATTAAGCCAATGTCGGCTGACTCCCAGGGGTGGAAAAAAACCCCTAGGAGAAAAACCCAGCGTGCTAACACTGGGAAAAAAGTCCTAGGAGGGAAAAAAACCCTTGGAAGATATATATAATATATGTAAATGGATATGGAGATCAAAATCTGAATTATACATTTTTATTATAGAGATTAAAAATAGATTATAAATATATGTAAGCGGATACGGGGATTAAAATCTGAATTATAGATGCAGCCAGAACTGGATCTGTAGGCCCATTGTCTCCTGGGCTACGTTGTAGTCAGGTCCAGACACAGGTTCTCCATCTGATCTGGATACGGCCTGGATCCAGCACCCGGAAACCTCAGGATAAGCAGAGAGACAGATATTAGCGTAGATGCCATTCTTATTCTGATGTACAGGTATATCTAGTGTTATAGGAAATGTTCTCGGTTCCGGCCGACCTAATTATTGCAGCGTAACAATCCTTTAACGGATTTGAAAAATGTTAATGTATTGATAATGTGTTATGTGTATGCAAGAGCAAAGAGATGTGTTTTTAGTCTAGATTTAAACTGACAGAGTGTGTCTGCTTCCCAAACAATGCTCGGAAGATTGTTCCAGAGTTTAGGTGCTAAATAGGAAAAGGATCTGCCGCCTTCAGTTGATTTTGATATTCTGGGTATTATCAACTGGCCTGAATTCTGAGATCGCAATAAACGTGAAGGACTATAATGCATTAAGAGCTCACTTAGGTACTGGGGAGCTAAACCATTTAGAGCTTTATAAGTAAGTAGCAAGATTTTAAAATCTATACGATGTTTAATAGGGAGCCAATGTAATGTTGACAGAACTGGGCTAATATGGTCATACTTTCTGGTTCTAGTAAGAACTCTAGCTGCCGCATTTTGGACCAACTGTAGTCTGTTTAAAAGCCGAGCAGAACAACCACCCAGTAGAGCGTTACAATAATCTAGTCTTGAGGTCATGAATGCATGAACCAACTGTTCCGCATTTGTGATTGAGAGCATATGTCGTAATTTAGATATATTTTTTAGATGGAAGAAGGCGGTTTTACAGATACTAGAAACATGACTTTCAAATGAAAGATTGGTATCGAAGAGCACACCCAAGTTTCTAACTGAGGACGAAGGTTTAATGGAGTACCCGTCAAGTGTTAGAGAGTATTCAAGGTTTTTTCGTGAGGAAGTTTTTGGTCCAAAGATTAGGATATCAGTTTTTTCTGAATTTAATAATAAGAAATTTCTTGTCATCCAGTTTTTAATGTCAGCTATGCATTCTGTTAGTTTTGTGAATTTGTAGGTTTCGTCAGGGCGCGAGGAAATATAGAGCTGAGTATCGTCAGCGTAGCAGTGAAAAATAACACCATGCTTCCTAATTATCTCTCCTAAGGGCAGCATGTACAGAGTGAAAAGCAACGGTTCTAGTACTGAGCCTTGTGGTACTCCATATTGAACCTGTGATCGATACGACATCTCTTCATTAACTACTACAGACTGATAACGGTCAGATAAGTACGATTTGAACCATGCCAAAGCAATTCCACTAATGCCAATATAGTTTTCAAGTCTTTTTAAAAGAATGTTGTGATCGATAGTGTCAAAAGCAGCACTGAGATCTAATAACACTAATAGAGAAATACAGCCACGATCGGATGATAGGAGTAGATCGTTTGTAACTCTAACGAGAGCAGTCTCAGTACTATGGTATGGTCTAAATCCTGACTGGAAATCCTCACAGATTCCATTTCTTTCTAAAAAGGAGCACAGTTGTGTTGAAACTGCTTTTTCTAGTATATTTGACAGAAAAGGTAGATTCGAGATTGGCCTGTAATTTACTAAATCTCTCTGATCTAGTTGAGGTTTTTTAATAAGAGGTTTAATAATAGCCTGCTTAAAGGTTTTTGGCACGTATCCTAGTGTTAAGGATGAATTAATTATATCAAGAAGTGGACCTACGACCTCTGGAAGCATTCCTTTCAGTAGTTTAGTCGGCATTGGGTCTAACATACATGTCGTTGATTTTGATGATTTGATAAGTTTAGATAATTCTTCCTCTCCTATAGCGGCGAATGATTCTAGTTTTACCTCAGGGACACTACAGTGCACTGTCTGAAGCGAAACTGTAGACGGTTGCATGTTTTTAATTTTCTCTCTAATATTATCAATCTTGCAAGTAAAGAAGTTCATAAAGTCATTACTGCTGTGCTCTATGGAAACGTCAGCAGTTGAATCTCTGTTTCTAGTTAATTTAGCCACTGTGTCAAATAAATACCTAGGATTATGTTTAAGCTGAGTCCCCGGTACATAGGTCCCTTCACCAGCTCAACGAAGTCACCTACTGGCTCAACTACCCCCTCAGTATGATATATCACCTTCATTCCATGTCTCATTACTCAAACCCCACACTGAACCCTTGTCTCCTCCTTCTACAGATCCCGGTAACGATGCGGTACCTCCTCCTCCTGACATTGCAGAGGAAGAGAACATCTACCGGGTGCGGGCGATCCTCGACTCTCGATGACAGGGTCCAGCACTGGAATACCTTGTCGACTGGGAAGACTACGGCCCCGAGGAGTGTTCCTGGGTCAACCGTCACGACATCCTCGATCCCTCTCTTCTGACACAGTTCCATCACGACCATCCGGACCATCCTGCTCCTCGGGCCAAGGTAGACCCCATCGTCGTCACCCCATCCGGTCGTCAGGAGCCGCCCGTGGAGGAAGGGGTACTGTCACAGAGTCAGTTCCCACCACCATCACTCAACACACATCGTCACCGGATCTCCACGCTCCGCCCACTCGTTCACAATCAGAGAACTGATCAGTGGCACCTGAACCTCATCACACCAGCACTATAAGAACACTCACTTCCCTCACTTCTGTGTCTGGTCTTGTTTATACATACCTGGACTCCTTACTTCTCATTCGATGTCTCCGTGTTCCCATTCCTTCGTCAAGTCTTGTCTTCCCACGTTGAAACTCCTGCAAAAGAGAAAGGACTCTGTTATTGCTCAGCTAAGTGAATATACTCTACGTGCTCATATTTGCAATCTAGTCACCTGTGTTGTTCCTGTGTTCATGCCTCTGTTTCTGAATAAACCAGGTGTTGATTACTTACCCTCTTGTTCCCGTCTGTTGTCTGACAGCCACGTGACGTCACCTTGTTGGAGCTTGGGTTCCTTGCTTGCCTTCTCCTTTGACATTTGATATTCAACAATGTTTTGATCTGCCTGCATTGACACCATTGTATGCGAACTGAACTGAGCTGGATGACATCACTGTTTACCTCCAGTGCTGATATAGATAAATTAACTATACATGTATATACATGTTATATACAAATATAACTATACTCTTACAACGGAATGAATTCAATACTGAATTTACTTAGGATGGACAATGACATAATTTTCTTTAAGTGCAGTGCAGGCCAAAAATTATATACCAGTTATCACTGTAAAAAATTGTAAAAGGAGCTATATAAATACAGGTGACTTGACTTGACTGACATATCTTTAAAAAAAGCTTCTCAAGAGAGTATTACAAGTATTCACAAGTATTACAAGGCCAATTAGCATGAGACCAGTATCCATATATATCACACCAGATCAACCAGATCACACAGCACTCTGTCAAACATACAAAAAGAGATTGTGGTAAGATTTTAATTATTTTTGAATTATTTCATTTGAAGAACCAGCATATGCTACCTTTAGCATATTAAACATATTTCTGTTGGATAACAGGACTGAATAGCTGACTATCTGATCATTTTAAAATCATCCAACATTCAATTTCAAATGAACCTATTTTAGTGCATAATGATATCACTATCACAAGACTTTGCATATCATTCCAGATGCAGCCACCAACTAGGAGAATTGAATCCATTGCCTTAGTATTTACTCTCTCTGGACTAAATGAAACAATGGGAAACAGATTTGTGTTTTTTTCTTTGACTGCATTGTATTATCCATTAATTGTGTTGTGTAATGTAACCATAATTTACACTGTAATCTCGCAGAAGAGGCTTCATGAGCCAATGTATGTCTTTCATATGTAATTTGTGTATAAATGGACTTTTTGGTACTGTTGGATTCTACCCTAAATTTATGTATGACTTATTATCCCAGTATCATGTGATTTCTTATGCTGGATGTCTGATTCAGATATTTGTCATTTATTCATCTGTTCTGTGTGACATTTCAACATTAACAGTGATGGCATATGACAGATATGTGGCAATATGTAGACCACTGGAGTATCATTCAATAATGACCAATCAGAGGGTTCTTGAATGTATCCTTTTCTGCTGGCTTTCTCCATTTTTTTGCATGTGTGTTGCAATTGTATTAACATCAAGACTAAAATTATGTGGCTCTAGTATTGAAAAGCTATATTGTGAAAATTGGTCAGTTGTTAAACTTTCCTGTTTTTCTACAACAGTAAATAATGTGATTGGGTATGTAATCATTATTATATATTTTGGACATGCAGTATTGATATTTTGCTCATACATTCACTTGATTGGAAAATGCAGAAAGTCAAAAGAGGGCAAGCATAAATTCATACAAACATGCGTACCACATCTTCTTGCACTGCTCAATGTTGAGTGTTGCATTGCTGTTTGACGTGCTGTACACTCGTTATGGTTCAAAAAATTTGCCGCAAGATTTACGTAATTTCATGGCTCTAGAATTTTTACTCATACCACCTATTTTAAACCCCCTCATTTATGGACTAAATCTGACAAGACTACGGAAGCAAGTCATGCGAGTGTTTTTCAAAAAAGAAGTGAAAATATCGGATTGAATAAGTCACAAAGATTTTTATTATCTTACATATTCTAACCCTAGACTCTTTGTGAGCAATTATTGAAACAACTTGTATTATGGAAATTGTTTTATTTTATTCAAAACAATGTACAATTTGTAATAGCTAGTAGGTTTGTCCTTTTCAGCCATATCATAAGAATTTGCCATTTATTTATTCATTTATTTATTTAATTGTAGGAAAAGAAATTATGTAGGCCTACACTTATTTTTAACTAGATGGATTTAGCCTAACTTCCATACTATTTAAAAATGACTGTAATTAATGTTTTGAAATTTAGTGGGGCAAAACTCAGGAATGAGATTGGCCTCAATTTTATGTTTTTAGTATTGGTCTCTGTATTGTATTGCTGGAGATTGAACAGTTAAAGTGATATGCTCAGTGCATCCCGAGATTAAAATGTACTGCCTGCTTATAATGGTCTGCATTTATGAATGAAACAAACTTAACACGTTCAAAATCATGTATTGATATTTTATAGTTGTGTATAGTTAAGTGCATAAGAAATCTAGCAGCAGAATATCCATTTTGAGTGAATAGCAGCAGCAATAAATAAACCTGTTTAAAATCGTTTTATGTTTTACAAGTTGTGTATGATGAAAGGAATAATTAAGCATAACCAAAGCAAATATGAGAACATGCATTTTGAGTCAATAAAAAACAGCAGCAGGAAGACACCCTTGCTGTGAAGTCACAATGAATCTGTTTGAGCATGGCAAAAAATAAATGCTCAGGTGGTTGGTGGGGGTTATAGAAGGTTCACATTGCTAAAGTCACAAGTTAAATAATCTCTGGACTTCGCTAGCTCAGATAAGCCACTTTCACGAGAGTACTACTAACTAAAAAATAACTGTAGAGAGTACTAAATTTACGTTAAATAAGAGTGGCCGGCTGCTGTTACAGATACTCAATTAAAAGTTTCACAAGATGTTGAAAACATTAGTGTCAGCACAAACATTTCAAAACATGACTACTGAATTTGAATATTAAACATCAAAACTAAACAACGTTCAGTTAAAGGTGCAAGAATTTTGCAGTAAAATATACAAAAACCACTAGGCCAGTGTTATATATTTTGTTCACTTGAGTACTTACAATATCCCAAATGTTTCCTAAATTGCAATTTTAATCAAGGCTCCGGGACGTGTGAGGAGTCGCCTGTCAATTGTGCCATACCCGTGTTACCCTCGGTTTCCGGTTTATTTGGTAGAAACCATGAAAACACCAAAGACGCTATAATATATGGCATGTTTTTTACAGACAATGGAACAGCTGTTTTAATATATTTATAGACAGAAAACTAATTATTGTTATATCAACACATATAGTCTTATATTGTTTAAATCTAATTTTCTTGATTTTTTACCATGCTTTACCATGCCTCAGAAAAAAAAACACTATTTGTGAAGTAGCTAACATAGCATAATCAGATGCAGCTTTATTTTTAGTAACAGTAATACAGCATTTTCTCCATCATGCAATACGTTTTAAGATGATGCTATTGCATTTATCAAAACAAGGCAAATGAATCTCAGGTCTGCATATCTATATGGGAGTTTTTATATCTAAATAAGTACAGTAGCTCACCTTCTGTCAGAGCAAAAGTATTTGCTATGTTAAAACAAAACATTAAATGAATCTCAAATATGACAGCGATTAAGCTTTAAACAAGTAATATTAGAGGGATATTTTGAATTGTTTTATTATGGGCTGTCAGTAAGAACTAAAAGCAAAGGTTAGGCTGCTAAATTTTAAAGATTTATCTACAGTAAAGAGCCTTAAATCCTAAATTAAGAACACATTTGCTAAAGAAAAATAAATAAAGCTTGGGTCTAATTTAAAAGTCTCTTTGTTCAACATGATGGAACAAAAGAACAACAACCCAAGCCAAAGATAACACTAGATGGTGACAAATCACCACTATATTACAGTATTTCACAATTGCTAAAACACATTTCTTGAAACCATCACTCATTTTCTCAAAACATTAAACACAAATCCAATCTTCAAACTAATTTCACAAAACTTCTGACTCTTATGGCAAAATCAAACAAAGCTTTCAGATCATACACACATTAAGCAAAATATAAACACATACAGATCATTCATTAGACACTACATTAAAAAATGGAAAACACAACATCCAGAACATGAGGTTACAGAAAAAAAGTATATTGTAACACAGTAAACACATTTTGCCATTACATAAAATGTATAGAAATCACAAGTAATGTGAATTTAAAGTATACTGTATGTACTGCAAGTAGAGTATTATATTCAATATTATATAGTATTGAATGTCTGTATATACAGTACTTACATACTGCAAACATACAGCAGTCTAAATGCAAATGACTAAAGGGTCAAAGAAAACTCTAAATGAAAAGCATGATACAGTAAACACACACACACACACACACACACACACACAAAAACAAAGTTCAGAGTCAGTGAGAGATTCATTCTGCTTCAGCATCATGTCTTCATGTTGGGTCCGGCCTAAATCAAGTCAAGTCACCTTTATTTCAATTGCAATTTATACTACACAGATACTAGTCTAGTCTAGTATAGTATAGTCTAGTCTAGTCTAGTCTAGTCTAGTATAGTATAGTATAGTATAGTATCATATAGTATAGTCAAAGCAGCTTTACAGTGATAACAGGTACATGATGATCAGTAATGCAAAGAGGGTTCATTTTGGCTGTACAGCTCTAAAAGAAAATAGTGTCATTGTTCAGCTGAAGTCAGTTCAGTGTTGATTCACTTACATTGTAAAGACCATCAATTATTATGTAAATTACTGTAATTATTTTCCTCTATAAAGCAGTTCTGCAGAAAACAGTGATGTCATCATCTAGGCTAGCTTAGTTCAGTTCTCATCCTATAATGTCAGTACTGTCAGATCAATAATATTGTTGAATATTATTGAATATTGTTGAGGACATTTTCTACATCACAGGCAATGTCGTCTCTTGCCAGGCAAAGGGAAAAACCTGTGCCGGATCCAGCCTTGACAGCCTTGTCTCCACACCTCTTGCTCTTTCTCCTCATCATCCTCTTACACATACTCTTCCTCCTCTACTTTTCAGATTGTTTCCATCTATTGTTGGTATCATCATTCAGCACCTGTGTCACCTGTGCACTCTGAACTGACCTATATTTTATACAGCTGATTTGATCACATCATTAGAAATAAGTGTGAACAATTTTGAGTCATTGTGTTTAAAGGATGACAACTGTGTTGTAGTTGTGTTTAACTTTTGCCACATGTATTTACCATTTTGCATCACAGTGCAAAATGTGTTTTAGTGAGTAAGAATGTGTTTAGAGTTTTGCAAAAAGAGTGGATGAGATTTGCAAACAGTGTCTTAACTACCTGAACTTGTTTAAGGTTTTGCCTACAAAGTGACTGATTCGACAAATGGGTTTAGGCCACTGAGCATTGGGTTCAGAGAATGGGGTTTAGTGTTTTAGCAATTGTGAAATACTGTAAGACTTTGTTTGGAAAGATTATTGAAATATGAGGGATTTTTACATGACTGCGCACCAAATTAGAAATAATTGTGCATCATAGTATTATAGTATTCATTGTTCCGTTACTGATAATTTTACAGGTTTTTTTTTTTTAAACAATCGCTAGGACACATTTTTCAGTACTTAGGTCACTTTCTTCACACAGTTCTCCTAACCAAATTTCACCTTGGCACAGCAGTCAATTTCACATTCAAAATGCACTAAATCTACCAAAACACTTCAAACATGTCTCAAATCAACTCATTCCTCCAGAACACCAGCAAAGGTTTTCACCCAAACACACTTTGTCAGTCATAAAACACTGACCTAAAAAAAAGGTTTCTTTTGTAAAGTTTCTTAACAAAACAAGAATAACACACTCTATTGGTTATAATTCACTACAGTTTGTATGTTATTTGAAAGATGTAGTCATTGAATGCACTTTGTGCCAAAGCAACGATAAATGATCCACAGTTTAGCCCACATAGATTTCTGTTGTGCTCACTGTGTGAAGAGTTTTGAAAAAATGACCCAAGTATTGAGAAATGGGTCCTAGCAATTGTAAAAAAACTGTAATGACATAAAACATATTTTTGACTTTCTGAAATACTATGAAATACAGTAAGTATCAGCACAAAATAAACAGGTAAAGCTATGAATTAACCAGCTTTTAGGCAACAGCCTATACATTTGATATATACGTGCAGATGAGAACATATTTAGATGCTAAACCCAACTTTTTTTGTGGATAAAATTAAATGAGCTTGCAGTTGGTCCGAATGTCTAAGACCACATTTAAATTTTTTTGAACAAATTATGTTTCCCCTCAACCTTTAAACCTGAAAAAAAGTGTTATCCAGCATGTGAACTGCACTGTACAAATATCAGATGTTCTTGTTTCAACTGAAGCACAGGTTACGTGGAACATTCTCAGATGGTTTAGCATCCATGCCAGCTTGAGCCCTCCTGTCAGGGACACATACTACTGTGAAAATAACTGTGAAAATAAATTTTTCCCTCAGATTGTTATGATGAAAAAATAATCTACAATGAAAACCACTGTAGTATATTTAAAAAGAATGAACATTAGAAGTATTGGTAACACTTTACTTGAAGGGGTGTGCATAAGACTGACATGACACATAATCTTCATAATCTATTATAAAATTATTTGACAGAGTATTAACACTTAATGGCATTTTAATGACAAACAATTTGTACACTGTGTTAGGTCAAGAAAAATACATGATCTGTTATATTATACAGAGTATTAAATTATTTGACAGAGTACCACTGAAAAAAAAAGGTTTTATTCACATTGTCATTTTTAATGCAAAGATGACATTTTTGAGATGTCTTTTTTGACAATGACATTATTTATCTTTATGAGTTAACATTACATGAAACTGTGGTTGGTTTTGACATGAGGCCATTATAATAGTGTCATGAATATTTTTCTGACCACTTTTTTTCAGTGGTACAAATTGAACTTGTCATTTAAATGTCAGTTAAGTGTTAAACTCTGTCAAATAATTTTAAAAATATTCATGATAATTATGCTGTTAAAAAAATAAAAAAAGAGTAATTGCGACTTTTTTTCAGAATTTGACTTTTTATCTTGCATTCCGAGTTTATATATTGGAAAGAACTGAAAATTTGTACTCAAGTACAAGTACTGTTACATTGCTGAAATAATACTCAATTACAAGTAAAAGTACTGGTGTAAAAGTACTTGAGTAAAAGTACAAATTACTCTTCTCAAAAACTACTCAAAGTACTAAAATTACTAGTTACTTTTTAGCCGACGATATTTAATGAATTGCCTAATAATATTCAATCAAAGTAGAAAATAGCTACTTTCAACAAAGCACTTTCACCTTATTCATGAAGTGCATGAATTAGTGGTCACAATACTGGAATTTCTAACTGCAATACAATACAAATTATCAATATTCAGTATCATTTTAAATACCAATAACATTGATCAATTACCGTTACAATAATCTCACTTAAATATTTGCTCACTCTGTGCATTTGTGTCTTTACAATAGGGTAACTTTGTTGCAGTAGCTCACATGCAGCACAAGAAAGCTTGATTTAAAACTGAATTGAATTTACAAAAAAGACAGGTAAACAGTCAGTAATAAAATAAGAACAAAAACAAATTACCTCAATTCAGTTGAGGTATATGAAATATAACAACACTGAATTTGTATATGCCCTGTATCTTAAAGGGTTAGTTTCACCCAAAAATGAAAATTCTGTCATTAATTACTCACTCTCATGTTTCAAACTCATAAGACCTTCGTTCATCTTCAGAACACAAATTCAGGTCTTTTTGATGAAATCTGAATGCTTTCTGACCCTCCATAGACTGCAACGTTATTAGCACTTTTTATGGCCCAGAAAGATAGTAAAGACATAGTTAAAACCTTAATGTTATGAAGCGACCGGAATACTTTTTTGCACAAAATAAACAAAAAAACCCACTTTATTCAACAATTTATTCTCTTCCATGTCAGTCTCTGACACTGTTGACGTAGTAAACACAGTGCAGGACTTCCAGGTTCTACGTCAGAACGTCGGCTCATTATTGGTCGGATTTCAGTACAACATCACATGCATGCCATGCGCTGTGGTGCTCACACGAAGACCATCAGAGAATGACACAGAGAGAGGAAATTGTTTAATAAAGTCATTATTTTTGTTTTTTGCACACAAAAAGTATTCTGGTTGCTTTATAACATTAAGGTTGAACCACTGTAGTCACAAGGGCTACTTTAACAATGTCTTTACTATCTTTCTGGGCCTGCAAAAGTTGCAATTACGTTGCAGTCTGGGGTCAGAAAGCTTTCAGATCTTCATTTGTGTTCTGAAGATAAACGATGGTCTTACGGGTTTGGAACAACATGAGGATGAGTAATTAATGACAGAAATTAAATTTTTTTGGTTGAACTAACCCTTTAAGAGCCATATAATATGTTGTTTATTTAGATAAAAAGAACATCAGAATGGTTTGACCTTTAATGTCTGTATGTAGTGATGCAGTTAGACAGACTAGGTTATTTATATGTAAAAATCATACAAATGCCCCATTCTGAAACATACATCTACATTGTAAAGAAATTAAAGATCCAACTTTGTTTGTTGAGACTTTCTGGTGCATTTCACTTATAGCCAATAAGATTTCCTGTAGCATTTTCATCGGCCAGGCATTCTGATTGATAACTTTTGACAACGTTTAATTTAAGAGCACGGAGAGATTCACGATTGCACACTACACAGAGTGCGCACTCATAAGAGGAGAGGCAGTTCACTTGTATATTTGAGAGCTTGCGTCGTTTTCTGCCATTACATGAATGTGCTGTCGCGTTACAATAATGCGCTCTCCACAAACCTGTGCGTATGATTAAAATTATGTGCAATACCTGCAATACCTGTGTAGGGTCTGCACAGTCTCAAGGATGAGCAGGTCCCACCATAAACTGTGTTTAAGCCTCAATTCACGGAACTTTGGTTTGTAAATCTTACATCGATTCTGGCCCGGCAGACACTAATGGATCACGAGACTCTTTTTATGACTGTTTCGATAAGTCCCCTAACCTCTCCTCCGCGACTTCAAAGGGGGTGCAACGCCACGGATCGGGTTCTAGGGACCAGGTCCAAATTCCAAACGGTCATAAAAGGAAAATACACGCACACACCCACAGACACATACACACACACGGCTCCCCTACATAGAGACTGTATGCACAAACATTATACCTACAAATATGAATGTATCGGCCATTGTAGTGCTCGCTGCATGTATGTGTTACTAGTGTAGAATTGACTGTAGTAGGTTAGTTTTCATGTGAAACTGTAGTAATAGAGTGTAAAGGGTATCTTCTTTATATGACGAGAGACACCTGTCGAGTTTGATCTCTCCGTAAAGCTGTGAATCCGAGCTATTCACTGATGTACGTTACATTTCTGTCAAATGCATCGTTCAATGTTTAATAACACTATGAAGAAAATGCATTGATTCAACATACCATAAATTGATTCGGGAGACAGGACAAAGGAATGTGGAAACCCGCCAAATTGCAACGCTAGCATTGGAGGACGTTATCAAGAAGGCGTTCTGGTCTGTTGTCTTTAAAACACCATGACACGCGTCTTTTGGTGGCACAAGTTTTCTGCACGAGTTCCTGCCGTCAAGACGGACTCTCTTCTTTATTTTCCGGTCATATTACAACAGTTAAACCTTCGTTTGAAACTTCGCCGAAACAACCTCCGGAAGAAGAAGCAACTATCAAACCGAGCGCTCCGAAACTCCAAGCACCCTGACTAACCTATGCAAGTATAACGTTATTACGATTTTAAATACTGAGTTTCCTTGCTGGCTCTTAAAGGTGAACTGTTGCAATTTGACCTGCTTTGATCATCTCTTTCGTTTCTGCCTCTCCTTCTACTTTGTATGTATTTGTATTTACTTGTGTCCATTTAGCCGTATAACCTGTGTATTACCCGTTTCGTATATTAAACTCATTATATCCATGCTTTTTGTTCACTTGCTCATTTTAGCAACAACCGAGTCACTTTAACGTTCTGATTCTAATATCCTTGCTCTATATTTGGAGGCTATGATAGAAAGTTAGTCTTCCGGCCCGAGAATAACATTTCTGTCGTGATAATCTGTGGATAATTTTCCGTTTCGGTGGACGAACTGATAGTTTTCCACATAATTATTAAACCAGAACTAATCATATATGTGATTGATTATAATTCGTTGTAGTTAATTCACCATATATGTTTAATTCCCCGTTGGGTCGATATATGAACGTCATAAAGCTTTCTGAATTATGATATTCATATTTCATCCATAAATTGATTAATAACTGTACATCGCTACACCTGCAATCCTGCGCTGTAACTGAAACGAGTGACAACAGTAGGAGCGGGTGTGTGTCAAACTCACTGTCGAGCAGATGAGAGAATGAGAATGTGCCGCTGATAAAATATCAGGGTTTTCATTGGTCCGTTTACGATCGCATAACTTTATTGGCTACCGATATGCTGGTCAAAGGTTTCAATATTAAAGGAGCTCTATGTAGGAATGACACCGAGTGGTCGAAATAGTTACTGCAGTCCAAATTCAAAATATTGTTTGACCCGCCCCCTTGTTCAAAGACGCGGGTGGCCAGTTTGAGGACACGCAACAAGGGGGAGCACAATTGACAATGAAAGCTGATGTAGCGAAAATTAACTCAAAGGGGAAATATTAATAATTATTCATAACTCATTATGATTATTAATTATGATTAATTATGAATATGCAAATCCGTTAATCAGATTAACTGGACGTAGCTACATTAAAATTAACATTACAATCAGTTAACCTGTTCGTCCAGTGAACGCTCAGTGTTGATTGTTTATTAATTCTAAGAAATGTCAATTTCCAAGTTATGGAAAAATAATATTTCTTATTGTACTGTACTACTCACGTAGTCCGGATCTATCACTTAAGAGGCAATTCATTAGCAGACGGAGTCAGAACCAAACGTGTATTGTGCACAATCTTTATTAACTAACTCACAAACACATAACTAAACTAACAAACACATAACATAACATACATAAAGGGTCACACACACACACACACGCAAGTCAGAATGAGTAATGATAGTGTTGAACCGGAAGAGATGCTGTTACTAGAACTACATGAAATGTCAAAGGCAATCTGGAAAGGACTCATCAGTTTCTTTTAGCAATAGCAAAGGTAAAGTCTTTACAAATCAATACTAAATCGCTGTTTAGCATTAAAATGTACGATACTTGCAAGATGCCTTTAGGCTGAAGAGCGTCGGATCTGCAGGTTGAGGATAACTCTTGAAGTTATCATCTGAAGTTGTTGCCAGTCTGTTGGGTGATGAGCACATGGCTGGGTGTTGTAGGCCAGGGGCCTACCAGCCTTGCGGCCGGGCCTAGAGAGGCCGGCCGCAAGGAGATTTGTTCGGTCCAGAAGCAAGGAAGAAGAAGAGAGGGAGTGGCACTGTTCGCTGGTTTTTAACCTCTGGTCAAAGTCACACCTCTCAGTTGTTGACCGGACCAATGAAGATGTTGTAATTCTGGGTGGCAACACCCCTCCTGTCAGGGCTTTTACAACCCAGAAAGATTAACAAGCTGAGTTCTTGAATCAGAACTATTAAATATTCTTTTAATACTGATGTGTTGCACAGGTATGGATGTACCGCATACACAAACAATTAAATCTTCCCGCTACGAACGTATAGACACTAAACATGGCATGATTGAAGTTACCGTGCAGGTCATAACATTTAACAATCATCAAACATGTAAATACAATGAGTACAATACAACATCAGTAATAATGGATACCATTTCCTGAGAAGGAATCATTTATAGCACAGTCTGTCTATACATTAATGCCATAGAGTCTGTGTTCTGTGTGGAAAATGCAGGGAAGATGCAGATTTTCTGTGTCTCTACTCTGTTCTCCATGCGGCAACCACATTCCTCAGCGCAATAAACTTGTAACTGAAAACTTCCCGGGGGATGGGGACAGACTCCAGAGTGAGCTTAAAACTATTGGTTAACTAACCAATAATTGTGTCTGATTTGCCTCAGTCATTACACTGAGGAGACTTACACACTGTAAGCTGATGAGTTGATTTATCTGTGTTTTAATATGCTGTCGTTCATAGAGATTTTTAGATGGATGCAGAGGTTTTTTAGGTTGGGTAGAATCTGCAATTCTCTGACCCAGTTTGTTTGCTGGTTTCCATGGCTGCAATACGTGGTGTTTTCCGCCAACTGGCAACCTGTGATGTTGAAATACTATTGGATAAACTGGCAGCACGTGGTTTTGCACAGATCAAAGACAGACATTCCGACATGGAACGCACATTTTCAAAGTAGAATATCTGGCTGTAGCATTGTTTTTCTGAGAAACAAGTAGGTGAACTTAGCATGTTTCTTAAATATCTGCAAACATATTGGGGTATTTTTATGCTTTATTAAAAATTTAGTAAACAGTTTGTTACATGAACTATGTTATTTGAAAGATGTAGTCATTGAATGCACTTTGTGCCAAAGCAACGATAAATGATCCACAGTTTTACTTTAGTAAAATTCTTACATACAGCCCCTTTAATTAAAATTGTTGGCGTACTCAGTAACGGAATGTGATTTTACAAGCAGCGAAGTAGATTACTTAGCTTAATTTGTATTTAAGTACAAGTAAAATTACAGATTAAAAAATGTACTCAAAAGTACAGAAACCTGAAAAAACTACTTAATTACAGTAACGTGAGTAGTTGTAATTCGTTACTTCCACCTCTGTTTATATTGCACAATTGCAAGATAAAAAGTCAGAATTACTCTGTTGCAGAATTACTAATTTTTTTATTTAGTGACGGAAACGGGCTTCCATAGATAATAAACCATTTCAAATTTCTTAAAAAAGATGACACTGTTATAAAATAATGGTAACACTTTATTTTAGGGTCTTTTTGCTTATTACTATTAGCATGCATATTACTAGAATATTGGCTATTTATAAGTACTTATTAAGCATATTAATACCTTATTCTGCATTACCTTATTCTACATTCATAATCCTAGCCAATACATAAACTTTACAATTAACTATATTTATAAGCAGTAAATTAGGAGTTTATTGAGGGAAAAGTCATAGTTAATAGTATATATGCCTTCCCTATACTGAAGTGTTACCAAAATATTGTAATGTAATATTAACCCATAAAGCTAAGTAGTTTCTTAAGTTTGATAATTAATCTGCTATGTCATGTTTTTATGACAGGTTATGTTGTCTTGGTAATGTCAAGATCTATTTCGACCTCACTCAGACCGTCACCACGGTCTTACCTGAATGACGCCATTCTTCCGCCTATCCTCGAGACCTAATATCAACAATGTCAGGTGACTGACCTTAGGGGTTGACTATATAACATCCGGATGAACCAACCACTTCCTCTTGCCTTTCTCGCCTCATCTGAGACCGAAGCGGTAAAATTTGAGCTTAATTACAGGAGAGATTACAGTTCCAATCCATCACGTTTTCGTGCAGGTGCTTCATGTCCCTGAGGATTGCGGTGGATTTCTCCTCATTTATATATCTTGGTGCGTCGTTGGAACTACGTCGGTGAGTGTTTCTTTTGTTTGTATTCAGGTGTTTTTTGTTGGGTCGGCTGTTCGCAGCTGACAAGTGTTTTTCCATCCTATCTACTGCGTGTGCGCACGTAGAATGGTGGATTTATAATTTTCTCTTAGAGCTCTGTTCGCAGAGTTATTTTGTAAGATGATTATGAAGAATGATTCGTCACAATCTATATATTAATGGTACATCGTTAATTGTATTTTTCAACTAATTCCAAGTAGATTATTCTAAAGAATTACAGTTTAAAAAGGGGTTTTCTGTCAATCCAAGGGTTCTGTTCGCAGACTTTAAGGATGATTAATGAATTGTGATTCGTCACAACCTTTATGTTAATGGCATTTTCACTTATGGTATTCAACTAAATGCCAGATTTATTTTTTAAATCTTGCAGTTTAATTTCAATTGATTAAAATACTGTGATTCGTTACAGTTAAATTTGTTTATTTAATTATTATTTTCCCCTTACCATAGACTGTTATTATACGAGTGACTTGAACTCTGGATTGTCATGAGTCACTCAAAATGTCGCTTTTGCCAAACTGGTTTACACCCACGTGATGGGCACCGGGAATGCCCCTCCTGTTTGGGTATGCAGCATTTATTAGATGATATTGAAAACCCTTGTGCAGCTGCATTGGAGCTATCTTTGCAGGAAAGAAAACAGAGAGCCAGACATTCAACTGGTGGTGGCAAAGAAGTGATTCCTAGCACTTCCCCTCATAAACGCAAGAGGCCTGATGATTTCACTAAGCCCTCATGTCCTGGCATACCTCAGGATAAACGGGAAAGGGCCACAGTAGTACAAGAGCCCGAAGGTGACACTCAATTACAAATTTTGGCAGCATTGCATGACTTAGCTGGTAAGCTTGAAACACGTAATCCTCCAGTAAACGCACAACCATCTGTACTCCCTGTTGCACCTCCTCCTGGAGATGAGTTAACATCAAATCAGGAAAGGAGGGATGATTCTATGGATGCCGTATCACTACATGCAAATAATTCTCTCTATGGTAGTGAAGAGAATGCTGAAGAAAATGAGGAAGAGGAATTTAGATCTGATGTTTCAGAAGGGTATCCACATTCTGACATTATTTCTAGCATTTTAAGTGCAGCAAGGATCCTGGGCCTTGATACTCAGGAAGAAGCTACAGCTCCTGCTCCGACACAAGGTGTATGGACGAGCATTTCCCGTACACAGCCTCCTGCATCTATTCCTGTGGCTGATGATTATTCACAGATGTTAAGGAAAGCCTGGAATAATCCAAAAGCTGCACCTCAGTTTAATGCGGGTTGTAGGCAGTTTGTTAAAATAAATTATCCCTCTGAGAGTGGTATGGGGAACATGCCATCAGTGGAGCGAGAGATCGCAGCCTTAACCACTTTGGGACCTGATAAGGTTACAGACAACCCTCGTTGTCCTGGTAAGGAGTGTCAGAAGACTGATCGGTTAATGTGCCAAGCGTATAATGCAGCTACCCGGGCAGCCCGATCAGGAAATGCTTTGGCAATAGTTTTGGCTGCTTTGAGGAAGGTTGTCAATACAGAGGAGCGTGATGTCATGAATTTGATTGACACAGCACTCATCACACACTCACAGCTTACGAGAGATATTGGAGCATCTATGTCTTCAGCAATTTTAGCTCGAAGACAGATTTGGTTAGCCCAAACATCTTTGCCTGAGACTATTAGGAAGGAACTGACTAATATGCCAGTGGTTCCAGGACGGATATTTCACAATGATTCCCAGTCTTTACTGGATACTGCTGAGCAGGCAAGACGCAGAAGAGAAACAGTTCAGCAAACTTTTGGTGGACCTGCCAGATATGGCCATAGAGCTGGTCATTCCTTTCAGCCCCTACCATTTCCTCGTTCGGAACCTTGGGGGTATGACAAAAGACGAACTAGAGGATACCAGTTCCATGATCGAGGCACCAGACAGTTTTACCAAAATCCCCAAACTGACCAACCTCACACTCCAGTCAGGGGAGGACCTCTTAAAAGGCGTACTACCAGGGGTTCTAAACCCCGGGGAGGCCATGCATAGCGGTCTAGGAGTCGCCGGGGAATGCTCCCAACTATGCCTGGACAGTTGGGAAAAAGTGACATCAGATCCTTGGGTTCTAGATACCATCAAGACAGGGTACAGGATACAGTTCCGGCGACGCCCTCCTACTTTTCAGGGATTCATATGACCATGGTCAAAGACCCAGTCCAGGCACAAATTTTGGTCAACGAGATCACAGTCTTATTACAGAAAAAAGCGATTGTACAGGTAAACGCCAACGAACAGCTAACTGGGTTCTATTCGAAATATTTCCTAGTACCCAAGAAAGATGGCAGACTTCGACCAATTCTGGATTTACGACAACTGAACAGATTCATAAAGGTGTTACCTTTCAAAATGCTGACTACAGTGCAAATTCTGGAAGTCTTAGAACTGGGAGAATGGTTCACTTCCATAGACTTAAAGGATGCATATTTCCACGTGCCCATCTGTCAAGATCATCAACCGTTTCTTCGCTTTGGCTTTCAAGGCCGGGTCTATCAGTACAGGGTCCTTCCATTTGGCCTGTCTCCTGTCTCCAAGGGTCTTTACCAGGGTGGTTTCAGCAGCCCTTCGACCTCTTCAGTGTGCAGGTTTGAAAATTCTATCATACCTGGACGACTCAGGGCAGTGTATCTCTCCCTGAGGGCTTTTTACCCATTGTTGCAGAACAAACATGTTTTGGTAAGAACGGACAACATGTCTGCAGTGTACCACATCAATCACCAGGGCGGCACCAGATCAGCACGATGTCTCCAGGTGACAAAGGAACTGCTTTCCTGGGCTTTTCTGAAACTCTCATCACTCAGGGCAGTATACATACCGGGGGTAGCAAACAAGGCAGCAGATCTTTTGTCTCGAACTGGACCTCTCCCGGGAGAATGGCGTCTCCATCCCGAAGTAGTGAGACTTATATGGAGTCGGTTCGGTATGGCGAGGATCGATCTGTTTGCGACCACAGAGACAACACATTGCGACCTATGGTATTCCTTGAACAACCAGGGAGGTCCCTTGGGGATAGATGCACTCAAGAATGGCCGAAAGAATTGTTGTACGCTTTTCCTCCCCTACCGTTGATTCCCCTGGTGCTCAGGAGGATAGCACTGGGACATCACAAAGTTTTACTTGTGGCCCCGAGGTGGCCAAAGAAACATTGGTTTCCAGCCCTTGTACGTTTGGTCCAAGGTCACCCTTGGCCGTTACCGAAGAGAGTCGATCTTCTTTCCCAAGCGGAGGGCCAAATCTGGCACCCGAAACCAGAGATGTTACAACTGTGGGTATGGCCTTTCATAAGTCCTTCTCTAAAGACTTAGATGAAGCTGTATTGAGGACAATAAATAGTTCCAAAGCGCCCTCTACATGGAGTAACTACTCTAGCAAGTGGAGAATTTTCTCAACATGGTGTCAAGACCGTCAGCTAAACTCGGCCAGTTGTGACACCAATTTGGTTCTTCGGTTTCTACAGTCATTGTTGGACTCTGGGAAATCGGTAAATACCATAAAGGTCTACATTGCAGCCATCTCCCACTTCCACACATTAGTAGATGGTGTAAGTGTTGGCAAACACTCCTTGGTATCTCAATTTCTTAAGGGTGCACATCGTTTACACCCAGGGAGAGTTATGAGATCACCTTCTTGGGACCTTACTATTGTCTTACACTCACTGGCTAAAGCACCCTTTGAACCTTTGGAACAAGCTGATCTTAAGTTCTTGACATGGAAAACGGTTTTCCTTTTGGCAATATGTTCAGCCAAAAGAGTTGGTGAATTGCATTCTTTATCAGTCAGTGAAGACTGCTTGAGATGGAAGGCGGAGAAAACGGGGGTTTTTCTTTGGCCAAACCCGTCATTTCTACCCAAGGTCCTTAAGCCTAGTACAATAAATCAAGTAATTGAGCTTGATGCTTTCCATCCTGACCCTCTTTGTACGGGTACAGGGTTGGATAATTTTTCTCTTTGTCCTGTTAGAGCATTGCGTACATACATTGAGCGCACTCGCCCATTGCGGCACTCACACACACAACTATTTGTATGCTTTGACAACTATTTGTATGCTTTGACAAGAAGTGTACAGGTAAGCCTGTGTCTAAGCAATGTTTGTCTCATTGGATTGTGGATACAATTTCACAAGCATATTCGAACCAGAATATCCCCATTCCGGGTGATCTGGTTGCTCACTCTACCAGGAGCATGGCTACTTCTTGGGCAGCACTCAAGGGAGTAGCGCTCTCAGACATCTGTGCTGCAGCCTCTTGGAGTACTCCATGTACCTTTACGAGATTTTATAGGATTAATGTGACAAATCCGAATTCTTTGGGGTCTACCGTTTTATCTGTTGCTAAATTGCCAGGAGAGGGAGGAGATATTAGTCCCTCGTGACCCTGATGTTATTAGTCATCCAGGTAAGACCGTGGTGACGGTCTGAGTGAGGTTGAAATAGATCGTAAGTTATGTCTATAACTATGGATCTATGAGACCGAACGATAACGGTCACCATCCCTTGTCACTCGGGACGAACTGGGGCGTTCCAGGCAAGAGGAAGTGGTTGGTTCATCCGGATGTTATATAGTCAACCCCTAAGGTCAGTCACCTGACATTGTTGATATTAGGTCTCGAGGATAGGCGGAAGAATGGCGTCATTCAGGTAAGACCGTGGTGACGGTCATCGTTCGGTCTCATAGATCCATAGTTATAGACATAACTTACGTTATCATGACAAAAACACTGACAGGTTATGATGTATTGGTTCATGTCAAGTTGCCATAACAAAGACATCTCAAACAACGTCATCTTTGCATTAAAACTGACATAATTGAGCAAATGACACTTAATGACAGTTGTCATAAACATGCATAAAACCTCCTTCATATTCATAACGTGTCATGTCATGATTATGACGGTGTCATGCCAGTCTTATGCACAAGTATATCCACTAGTGGGACAAGAACTTTGGATCCTACTGTATAAAATCTGAAAGTAGACAAAACATTACAAAAGATTATATGCTTTTAATCATGTCTTTGGTTGTCTACAGCTTTACATAGAATTCCACACACACACAGGTTTGTTTTTGTGAATTGTGGGGACATTCCATAGGTGTAATCGTTTTTATACTGTACAAACCGTATTTTCTATCGCCCTACACTACCCCTAAACCTAACCATCAAAGAAAACTGTGCACATTTTTACTTTCTCAAAAAAAAAAAAAAAAAAAAAAAAAAAAAAAAACACATTCTGTATGATTTATAAGCCTTTTGAAAAATGGGGACATGGGGTAATGTCCTCATAAGTCACCCTCTCCTTGTCAAACCCATGTCATTATACAAATTTGTGTCCTGATATGTCACAAACACACACACACACACACACACACACACACACACACACACACACACACACTGTATTTCACAAAGATCATGAAATTGCCAATATTTTAGGTACTTTTAGTTTTGAAGTATAATAATAATTGAAATATATAATAATTGTTGATACACACAATCTCTGGGTTATTTTAACAGTACATTTTCTGATCAAAAGTGTTCTTTGGACATTCATTCGACATAACACAGTCAATCTGTATATTAACAGAAAAAAAAAACTGTGGCAATGGAATAGTTTATGAAGATTATCAAATGAGGAAGGCAGTCCAAGGCCTTGCTTTGCTATTTTGAACTTTTAAGTAACAGAAATTATTTTAACATAAGACACAATTCAGGAATGTAGGGAGCACAGATAAACACATATAAGAAACCATATACATTGCTTAAAATGCTAAGACTACCCACACCACATGATATGTTAATGATTGAAAGATTATCAAAATAGCTTATTAAAGCTGCAGTAGTAACTTTTGTAAAAATGTATTTTTTAAATATTTGTTAAACCTGTATTATGTCCTGCAGTAGAATATGAGACAGATAATCTGTGAAAAAATCAAGCTCCTCTGGCTCCTCAGTGTCCTATTGCCATTTGCAGAAATACCGCTCCCGGTAAGAAACAACCAACAGAGCCAGGAGGAGTGTCTTAGCAGTGTCAATCAAGCTCGCGTGCGCGCTGATCTCACCCTCTCATGCACAGCGCAGCGCATACAGGCGTTAAAATTCAAGATTACCGTGTGCTGCAGCTTTGCTTATGGCGGAAAAACAATCCAAACTGCCAATTCCTCGAGTGGCACCTGCTCATAAAATAAAGACGGGTAAACGGAAAAAGATGACGATATAAAAAAGCCAAAAAGAAAGAATTAGATAGAGCCCGAAATAAAACGAGGGTAAATATCGGAGCGGCTTTTCCGAGGTGGAGGGAGCTACGTGTCCTGAAAGGATTAAAAACCGATGCAGAGTCAGCCACATTTCTGCTTGACAAGTAAGTATCCCTGCTTGATTTGTTTAATTTTTTAAGAACTACACAACTAAGATAATTTTAAAACAGGCCTGCCCGTCCCCTGCCTGATGCTTCTTCTTCTCCCTGCCCAGTGACTCCTCGAAGTATTCCTCGTTGGAGCCCATTGACTCGGTGTCAAAACTCTAGCCGCATAACGTACAGATAAAATGTCACGCACTGTGCAAAGCAACTATTGAAACCTACTAATTCACTGGCTTGTCATGTTGCTGAAATCAGGAATGTACTAGCAAACCTTATTTAGCAACACATATCGATAGAATAATTACTTGCATACTGTAACGTTAGTTACCGTTAGCTATATTATCATACTAGCTATTTATTACTTACAGAAATAGTGCAACATCATATAGTTACATTACATGTATTGCAAAATACGTAATGTTTTGAGGACCAAGTTTGTAGTCAAAGTATGGGCAGGCCATAGTCAATGTAAATCATATTGATGATGTTTCGTCTGTACCAGTGAACTGTTTATCCCCTTACTAGCCTGCGCGTTCATGGCAGGCTCTGTTGTGATGGGGGAGGAGCTGTGGAGGGAGGGCTGTAGCGCAGCATAGAGCAAGGGAGTTGTGCTTGTTCAAATTAGCTTCAGGCTAAGTCAAGGTTTAGCTCCCTACAGCAGCTTTAAGAGTACAGCTGCATAAGGGAATTCTTGATGTCAAATATATTTGACCAGCAACTGAGAAAACAGGAACCAAGTTGCTTAACATTAGCCACATTCTAATTTTACTGGGATTCATGATAATATGGTACTGTAATGGCTTACAAATGGATACATACCTATCATAGGCCATTACTGTCAAAGTAGAGTAAGTGCAAGCAGCATAAATACTAAGCAAATAGACTTGGAGAAGACACCCCTCATACGAACTAGTGTGCCAATCAGTTAGGAGATTTGAAAGAACTTTTGGCCAAACAGCACTGCTTCCGAGCAGTCCACTGCATATCAGGTTAAACAAAAATATATACATTGGCTTATGGAGACTTGATTCTAAGTAGATAACAAGCATTATAAATATGTTTGCTAAGGATGCAACTGAGTAAACTAAGAAAATAAAAATAGTCAATACATATTTGCATGGACCCAGTAACTCATATGATGAAAATACCAGATCCAAACCAGTAGACTTGTTCATCCTTCAGGCTGGAAAAGCAAATAATGAAACATGGAAACACAGTGTCATTGAATTACATATTAAATATTATAGTAATAATATTAATAAAAAGTTAAATGGTTGTTACATAAACTTTAAATATATATTGTATATTTTAATCAATATATTGTGGTATGTTTCTAGAGATGAAATTATGTATAATATTTAAAAAAAATAATAAATAATAAAATAAAAGTGACATCTGAAAAAAAAGTAAGTAAAAAGTAAATGGAGGAAAAGGAACAGTTGTGTAGTAGTTTCTCACTCAAGCCACCACAAAGTAGTAGTATCACAAGTGGCACCAAATTAATATTGTAATTTTTGGTCACACATCACTTAAATCCCTTTTTGGGCTTACAGTGGTCTTACTCATAGCAGGTACAACAGCAGCTTTTTCTCATATAAGGTGGGACATAGAACCGTCAAGAGCCCAACATCTGTGGTGGTGCAGGGCAAACCTAACCAGGCCTCACCCTGTGGAGGCAGGCATAGCTGCAGTTCGTTTAAGGATAATTGTAAGGACCAAGGTTAGAACAAGGCTGTTATGGCCTGAACGTAGGAACAGAGCAACTTAAATACACTCACAGAAAATGAGGCACAGGTGAGAACAATAGCACATGAATACAATGGCGGGAACCTGAAATGAAACATAATGAGGGCCTCTAGTGGCCAAAACTAGTCCATAAACCTAACAATAATATTATTGAACTTTTCATAGTTTGTGAATAGATTGAGACATTGAGAGCACCAACTAGGTTGAGGCTGTAAACAAAATGACAGCATTATATTTCCTTTTACATATTTATTTTTTACATTTTTGTCAGCTGTGGGGGCCTCTAGATTTACTCTTGTAATATTGGCATCTAATTCAGTCATTGTAAATCTCTGTGGCTTAAAGGTACGTTGGCCCAGTAGTGCACAACACAATGAAATTAAAAAAAGCTAACATAAGTTCACAACACAACAAAATAAAGCCACAACACAACAGAATAAAGCCACAAAACAACAGAATCAAGCCACAAAACAATGGAATCAAGCCACAACACAATGAAATTGAGCCACGATGCCCCAAAATTAAAAAAAATAAAGTTAAAAAAATTAATAAAAAAAATTATATGGGATATTTTGAGCTGAAACTTCACAAACACATTCAGGGGACACCTTGGACTTACATTACATCTTTTAAAAACATAATCTAGGGCACCTTTAACCCTCTGGAGTCTGAGGCTGATTTGGGGCCTGGAGAAGTTTTGACATGCCCTGACATTTGTGCTTTTTCAGTTGTTCATAAACATATAAATGACAAAAGTGTCATTACACTGTATTCAGCACAAACTAGGCTACAATAATATGTGAGGAACATGTATGTACATGTTTGTGTTTTTGAAGGAATAATGTTTATGCGTGGTTACTGAAAAAACAAAAAACTTAAGTCACTGAAATAAGGCCAAAAAAAGTATAGTAAATCTGTGTTTACAATACTTTAGGGTATTGGAGGTTGTAAACTAGAGTTTTTGCTTCAAAATTATGTAAAAAATTATGCTGCCTACTCCTTCATATAAAACAATATATTGATTTAGTTTTTGTAAGACACTTTTTGCCAAGAAACACAGTATGCATGGAGGCGTGAATCACCACTGAAAAATGGGCCATTCTCACCTGAGAAGACAAAAGAATTGGATAGTAATGAGCTGAAATGACTTGCATATTAATGAGGCATTTCAGTCAGGTAGGCTGTGAAAAAAACCTTCTGTGATGTCTCAAGCTCATCATGATATATGAAACATACAGAAAAATATTATTACAATATAAAGTAATGGTTTTATATTATACTTTAAAATATAATGTATTTCTGTGATGCAAAGAGTCTGAATATATGCTTTTAGTTTAAAAGCATGCACATTTGGAGAAATATTGGATTCTCATATGCTTATGTCAATTTTCTATACAGAGGAGTTATATTTATTTAATATTCATTGTCATTACTATGAGCGCTGGTGTTTTCAATTCATCCTTGAAGTCGGAGGGCGCTCTCTGTGCATTTTTAGTCCACAAATTCATCTAAAAGAAGAAGAGGCTATTCCATGAATGGAGTTTCCAATTCATACTGCAGCCGGAGGGCGCTAAAGAAACAAAAACTCATCTAAAATTCATCTATAGAAGAAAAGAAAACAGGAACTAACTGCATGTCTTCTAGAGCTCCCTAACCATGACTTTTACATCCAGATAAACACTTTTCAAGACAATAAATACACGATTGAGACGATGAATGCATGTATTGCCTCTGAATTTGCGTCTGAATAGCGCTGGCTCCGTGGGCGTGGCCGCATTAGCGGATAATGAGCTGAATCACGGACTTCTGACATGGCTCTCTTTCATACAGATTACATAAACACAGACGGTTTGTTTTCGATTTGACTTACATGATTTAAAACCTGACATCTTAACGTTTTTTTTAGACATAAGTTTAATTTTTCTGTGATTAGTATTCACTAAGTTACAGTTCATTTTCTGAGAACTATCAGATTGGACTTCGTTCAGAGGGAGAGGAGAAATCACGCATCATGTTAGTTTTCTTTATTTTACAAAAAGCACAACATTGTGTTTTTACTCTGAGTGTATACAAATAAAACAAGATATTCTATAGTTTCAATTGATATATTATTTATGTCTCTATGACAAAAAATGACGGAGTATTTTAAGTCGGTTTTGCTGCAATGTGAAAAAAAACCTGCAAAACGCGCCGGCGCGTTTTCAGACCTCAGAGTGTTAATTAATACAAATTATACGTTTTAACCACTTGGTGGAATTGGCAGACGTTCCCTTCATCATTCGCCGTGGTAGCGCTTCAGATCATTCACAGGTATAAATATGAAGCTATTGTGCACGTAGGTGATTTTGAATTAATATTTCATGTTGATATACAGTGATAACATACTGTTGGAAACTAATCATGGTATTGGTATTGATATCACTGTCAACTCTATAACATTGGCAAGGAAAACTAACTTTACTGAGCTCTGAGAGCCCCCTAGTGGTTGGGAGCATTTCCGTTGTGTTGTGGCTTTATTTCATTGTGTTGTGGCTTTGATTCTCATTGTGTTGTGGCTTTATTTCGTTGTGTTGTGAACTTATGTTTGCTTTTTTAATTTTGCTGTGTTGTGCACTACTGGGCCACCATATAAAGGGAACCATTATGCCCCTTATTGATGGAAACTTTGCAAACTTACGCATGCTGCCATGTTATTTTTAGAGAGAAGAGACTTTCTCCTAGCACCCCTTCCCTTCCAAACAAGCCATACTTGTTCAGTTTTTTTTTTTCTAATTGTTCTGTCATGAACTGTAACATTTAACATGCTGGAATTGAAGCATCCCACTTTCAGTGAGGGAATGTACAACTTTTCTTACTTTTAAAACACAATTGAAACGGTTTTTGAGAGAGACCCAAACATGCGATCATATGTGAACTGCATTCTAATTAGTTAAGTTTCTAAGATGGGCCTGTGCAATATCCATATTTTATTATTACTTTTCTTTCTCTTCCTCGAATTAACTTGTCGCTGTATATTTTAATGTTGACTGTTGTATTAGTGTGTCTGTCTTTGTCTTATTGTGTTGTATATTGTTTTTCCTTTCTTTCTTTTTATGTGTAACAGTTCTACCCGCCAGGGGGTCTGCAGATGGAAATTAGCCTAAGGCTATAATCTGGCATATTTACATTTGTCTTAATGTTCATTAATATGCATTGTTCCCCCTTTTCTTAACCCTTAAATGCATGACTGTTTTGCCAAACATTCTTACATATTCGGGTCTTTATCGACCCGGATCTATATCTAACACGGAAGGATCTCTACCTGTTGCGATAATATAAAACTCCTCTGATATTAGAGTAACAATTACAGAAGTATAAAATAAATTGTATTTTGTTACCTTTTGGAGCTTGAAAGGGCTCGTTTGAGCAGATGTTTTATGTTTTCTGTCTGAATGAGTCGTCACTTCAGCATTGTGTATCAGACATTGCCACCTTGTGGAATAAAGGTGAATTGCACTTATTCCATCATCTAAGATTCAATTATTGTTGTGCAGAAAAAAATATACGTATACTCATACACACCTCGGGTCGTTTGCGACCCTATACAATTTTTACAAAAAATGAATACAAAAATAGGCATTCTTTTATAATTTTATGATTTTTTTCTTGTTATATTTTTATAATGAATTGATTGAGGAATACCAAGAAGGTTGATGTCTAACTTTAAAAAAATGAATGAGGAGGAGGGTAATGAATGACGTTCCGGGTCACTAAGGGTCACTATTTAAGGGTTAAATAAATAAATAAAATAGAATAAATAAAAATGAGGCCTGTAGTTCTTAGGTTTTTTGCAGTTTCTCTGAGCATTGCATGGTCTGACCTTGGGGTGAATTTGCTGGGACATTCACTCCTGGGAAGATTGGCAACTGTCTGGAATGTTTTCCACTTGTGAATAACGTCTCAGGTTACGTATGTAACCATGGTTCCCTGAGAACAGGGAACGAGATTCTGCATTCAAAAACGCTATGGGGAACACCTCCGCATGAACCGGTGTCTGAAAACAATATCAACTCATGACAATCCTATTGGCCGGCGTCATCATAGCGTGACCCGGAAGTATATAAGGAGCACCTAGAGAACCAGTATCTTATCATCTGAAGGGACTGTTCAGCAGGCAGCCCTGATGCATGGATAGAAAAAACAGAATCTCATTCCCTGTTCTCAGGGAACCATAGTTACATATGTAACCTGAGACGTTACCTTTCAAAAGGGAACTCAATTCTGCGTTCGAAATCTCTATGGGGAATGATATACCCACGCCACCATGCTTGAGGGGAGTGCATGCCACAAATGGCTTGTCACGCTAACACAGAGACAAGAAGGTAAGATCCAAATGCAGCTTTAATGGGGTAATCCAAAACGTAATCCACATACAGGCAAGGGTCAAAATCCACAAAGCAGTCACAAACAGAAAACAAAGAAAACAAACAGAAGCTGGTGACATAAAGTGAAACCACGATAACAAAAGCAGAGACAAACCAAGTATAAATAGACAGACACTAATGAACATAACACAAGACAGCTGGGTGCAATGACGGGATAATGAGTCCGGGAAGTGGGTTATGGGAAATGTAGTCTGTGGAAAACAAGAGTCCGGGTTGGAGTGTCCTCTAGTGACTGATTAGGGCACTCCCACTAGTGATCATGACAGTATCCCCCCTCAAAGGAGCAGCTACCAGACACTCCACCAAAAAAACCCCAAAAAAACAAAAACAAAAAACAAACCAAGAAAAACTCTCAGGAGGGAGCTGGACAGGAGGAGGACCAGGGGGAGGGATGGTGGGCCAGGTCCAGAGTCCCCGACTGAGGGCCAGGGGGGAGCCGGAGGTGGCGCTGCTGGAGGAACTGACCAAGCAGGTGCCAGCAGGTCTGGGGTCCTGGCTGAGTGCCAGGGCGGTGCTGGAGGAACTGACCAGGCGGGTTCCAGCAGGTCTGGAGTCCTGGCTGAACACCAGGGCAGTGCTGGAGGAACTGACCAGGTGGGCTTCAGCAGGACTGACAGCCTGGACGGTGGCGGCAAGGCAGACGGCCTGGGCGGCAGGGCAAGGCGCTTAGGTGGCCAATGAACGACCTCTGGGGTGGTCTCCGGGCCCACTACGGGCTCTGGGTAGGCCTCTGGACCTATAGCGGGCTCTGGGAAGGCCTCCGGGCCTTGAGGGATGGAAGAAGCCTTTCTCCACTTCCTCCTCCTCTTACGTGGGTGAGGCGGTGGCTCTGTGCCTACCTCCTCTGTAGGTGCCGGAGCGAACTCATGGACTGGAACGGACTCACTGGCTGGAGCGGGCTCTGGGGAGGTCTCCAGGCCTTGAGGGATGGAAGCCTTCCTCCTCCTCTTCCTCCTTTTACGTGTGTGAAGCGGAGACTCAGTGCCCACCTTCTCTGTGGCCTCTGGAGCAGATTCACAGGCTGGAGCGGGCTCACTGACTGGAGCGGACTCACTGGTTGGAGCTGCCTCTGAAGGGGCTTCTCAGGCAGGAGTGGGCTCAGGAGCAGACTCACGGGCTGAAGTGGGCTCTGGCTGAGCAGGTGTTGCCCAATGGACTCTATGGGAGAGATAACTGACAAAGCCCCAAAAGTCCAAGACCTGCAGCCCCTCCATCTCCCATTGAGGCAGAGGGCTCCTTGAGACACTCATTAAAAATCTCCTTTAGAGCAGAGTCATTATATCTTAGCCCCACCAGCCATGGTCCAGAAATACTGGGAAAAACACCCTACCTCCCATTCCCCTTGTCGTAGGGCCATTACTGCCCGAAGTAGAGCCATACGCTCCCTCCTAGTGGCTGGCGGAAGAATCCTGAAGCTCATGCTGCTGGAATCTAAGTGTGATCATGGTTTCTGTCACGCTAACACAGAGACAAGGAAGGTAAGATCCAAATGCAGCTTTAATGGGGTAATCCAAAATGTAATCCACAAACAGGCAAGGGTCAAAATCCACAAAGCGGTCCAAACAGAAAACAAACAGAAGCCGGTGACATAAAGTGAAACCACGATAACAAAAGCAGAGACAAACCAAGTATAAATAGACAGACACTAATGAACATAATCACAAGACAGCTGGGTGCAATGACGGGATAATGAGTCCGGGAAGTGGGTTATGGGAAATGTAGTCTGTGGAAAACAAGAGTCTGGGTTGGAGTGCCCTCTAGTGACTGATTAGGGCACTCCCACTAGTGATCATGACATGGCTAGACAAACGTCAGAACTAGCAGCTTCAAGTGATGTGCCAGACCCACTCCCCCTATGGGTCATACATAGGCTGTCAGTGACAGCATTCCCTATGGCCAATAGCCCAAGCTAAAAAGCCTCCAAGAGGCCTTCCTCAGAAGGCCTACCAAGGCCGCTCAAAGGCTTCTGGGACCAAACTTCTTTTCAGAGAAAGAGGGAACCTTTAAGGGAATGTGGAACCCTGAGGGAACCCTAGCCAGTCACTTGTCAGGGGAACATAGTCGACCCTGATTGCCACCAGGGAGGCCGACCTGGTTTACTTTTACAGAAACCTAGTCTTGGCCAACAACCTGTCTGATCACAGAGTCTCAAATCACATTCTTCAGAGAAGATATCCAGTAAGAGTGACTGCAAAGAGGCAGTAACCAACTCCAGAGTGTAGAGATGGGCATCCCGGAGAGCAGGACTCAGCTTAGCGCTTTTTATCCTTACCAATGAGGGGAGTAACACTCTGCTCAATCTTAGGATCTATTCAGCGCGTGATTATTTGCACTGAGAAGGGTGTGCACTCTAAAGGAACCCAATAAGGGGAGTACATTTACCAGCCTGGGGGCTGATCCTCAATAGGGAGGCCTCATAGAGGTCTTCAAACACTGACCAGCTTAGGGAGCTAAGTACTATGCAGGACAACCCTCAAACGAGGGAGTACAGAGCTCAACCTAACAGATAAACTGTACTGTGGGCACAGACTCATGGAGGCCCCAGAAAGGGCCTGCAACATGATGCAAATTCTACATTGTTTAGAAATACCTCACAGCAGCCTTGCGAAAGGCCAACATGTGAAACTACATGCTCAATCTGCTTAAAGAACACCCAGATGTGGGGGATGGGGGGGGGATCTTAAAGGGCGGCCCGTGAAGGCCACACACCTAGAACAGCTTGCTTGCTGATAAGCAAGATCCCACAAACATGGAACTCGCTCAGAATGAACCGAGTTTAACTAGCAGATAAGACTGTAGAGTGCCCACATATTACAGTCTACCTCAACACATTCCAACAAGCAGTGTACTCAGTAAAAATACTTTACTCTTTAAGCAAGAGGAGTACAACTTACATCATCATGCTCTAGAGGAGGTCCAAACAGGACCTGCGACTTCAGAATGACATGGACGTCAGCTAGTGGCAGTGTCTATGCTCTAAGGCAGCCAAATCTGAGAACCAAACTTTCCAGTGAGGTTAACTAGTTTAGCACAACCTAAGCTAATCTTATCCACACATTCCAACAAGCAGTGTACTCAGTAAAACACCTTTTACTTTTTAAGCAAGAGGAGTAAACTCACGGCATCATGCTCTGAAGGAGTGCCAGGGCCTGCGACTCCAGAAGGACACGTGGCGTCAGCTAGTGGCAGTGTCTAAGCTCTAAGGGAGCCAAATCTGAAAACCAAACCATCTAGTGAGGTTAACTAGTTTAGCTCAACCTGAGCTTCATTTTATCCACACATTCCAACAGGCATTGTACTCCGTAAAAACACTTTTTACTCTTGACCTTGAACAACAATGGAGTACTATTAATCCAACCCTGAAGAATACAGGGTGGGTACTTAACATCAGAAATTCTCACCAAAAACAGATACAATCTGTACTGAACCCTAGGGAACAGGAGCTTTCATAAAAAGCTACAACCATATCATTCAAGCTTGAATATAGTTTAAGGAGTTCAGGGGAAAAACTGAAGTTAAAGTACCACTAGATAGTTCTGGGGAGTGGGGCCACAGCAACAAAGTTTTTATTCACATAGTGAAAAGGGGCCTACACCGCTTGAGACAACGGCACCAGGGAGACTTGGCAATTAGTCTGCTACCTTAGCTGCTATCTATTCTGCACCTACACCGAAGGGACAATGGGCCTTGGCTTGATGACTCTGATAAGAGTAGGCCAGAACTAGGTAAAACTACACTCACATAACAGGGGTAGTATAAAAAAGGCGTAAATGCTACTAGCAGACCGCCTAAACCTTAGTTCTAGCCTAGGCCAGCTATAGCTGTGGGCCTATAAGGCCAACACATAAGCTAGATCTGCCTGGGGCTAAGAAACAACAGCCTCTACCAACGACTCTCAACTGAGAGGAGGCAAACTCTGAGAATACTAAATTTCTACAGTAAAAGGCTTAGTTAAAGCCGACATCTGCATACATATGAACGGTGGCTTCATTATCTGAAGCCAACACATCCAAAAAAGGGGACAAACAAAGTATTATCCTAATAATATATCGTTCCAGCCAACCTAATGGAACTTCAGGGCCCTTAGTCCGCATCCTATACAGGAAAACTGATTATGAATTCAGCAGGCCTCACACAGCTCTCTCCCATTAGCCGTCGAAGGTTGTGGGGAATTTCACCCCTTCAACAAGACTCCAGCTGAAAACCCCTTGATCTAGTCTCTACTCTGCCTCAGCAAAAGTAAGACCCGAACCATTAGGTACAGCTGCCGGTCCTTTTCCTCTCAAGGAAAAGACCAGAAGAAAGTGGAGCATTTTACAAGTTAAACACACTCACAGCAACGAACAGGCAGATCCCACGAGAAATGCCTGTACATGCTCTTTTGTTCTCATAAAAGACAACGTTATAAGTTATGTATGTGATCAGATGTCAACACTATGGGACATGGATGCACACACTTCTTGAAATGTTTGTCAGAAATAATGAAATGTCAGACATAAAGTCTTAACTTAATATCAGTTTGATATTGCTTAAAACAAAACAGTCCCTGAAGACGAAAAAGATACTGACTGGTTCTCTAGGCGCTTCTTATACTTCCGGGTCGTGTTATGATGACGTCATAGGCTGTCACCAGCCAATAGAATTGTCGTGAGTTGATATTGTTTCAGACACCGGTTCACGCGGAGGTGTTCCCCATAGCGTTTTCGAACGCAGAATTGAGTTCCCTTTCGAAAGAGAATCTTCCTCACTGTAGGACTTCAAATAGTTTGGAAATGGCCTTGTAAGATTGGTCTTCCTAGATTGATATGCAGAAACAATTGCTTCTCTAAGACCATCGCTGATGTCTTTCCTCCTTAGCATCATGTAAACACACACCTGAATGCTCCAGACCCGCAAACTGGTTGGTCATTCTTGCTGATGATCAATTAATCAAGGGTATTTGATTAGCATCACCTGGCTGCTACTTACCTTCTTAATTTTTATGGAAGCAGTAGGGGTGTACATAGTTTGTCACACATGGCTTCTCCATTTGGCCTAGTTTTTGTTAAATAAACAATGACATGGCGTAATATGTCATGTGTTGTTGTTCATCTGAGGTTGTATTTACCTAAATTTTAGACCTGCCAAGGACCAGGTGATTTTTTAATGTCCTGGGGTCCGTATTCACTAAACATTTTATCTTACCTACTAAGAGTTCTCCTAAATGGCAGTAAAAGTTCTTAGCTAAGAGTTTTCTCTTAAAACCTATTCACAAAGGCAAACTTTTACTAAGGAATAGACAGAAAGTCTTAAGCTAAGAGTAAAGGTGGGGTTGACCTCATTGCTATGGAGTATACACACAGTGATTGGCTGATGAGGGAGGAGTCAGCGATTTAATCATAGAAATATTGTAGAATGACGTGTCATGTTACCATATTAAAATAAAGGTTTTAAAATACAAATGTTGCCATAGTCAAATAAAGGTTTTAAAATGTAGGCTAAGTGTCACTAATTAAACTAGTATATATGGTTAATTGTCCGCCTCTTGGATGTCTGCATCTCAAAAGAATGCAGAATTCAAGGGACAAATTATGTTTTATAAACAAAGTTTGGGAGGAATACATTCAAACTGTCTTTCTAATCAGAAGAGGAATAAATACACAGACGAAGAGCTGACTCGCCCTATAGTTACTTTGACAGTTTTCTGCATCCCTCCGCCACCCCCGCTCCTCACTCTCGGCTGGGGATATGGGGAGAACTTTGGGTTTGGGCTAAATTTCAAGCTCAGAGCCCTCGATCCCCTTGAACAGTATACCAAATACGCTTATTATATATTTTATTACTCTATTCAATCATTTGTAAGTGTGAACTCATGAAAACCACTGCCACAGGTAATCGGACAATAATTATTTATTTGTTAAAAGTTTTTTTTTTGCCGTCTCATCGTAGATTAAATATCTATAATATCAAAATGTAAACTGCATTTATGAAGAAAAAGTTCAGCACCTAAGGCTCTATCGCTATTGCCTCAATGGTGTACAGTGTCTTTGGGTGGATTAGGACTGTTTGTGATTGGAGTCTGACTTAGGAGTCCTCTTGACTACTCCTAACATTTCACAGATTTAGGAGCTAGTTTTAGCGCTAAAATGCTTTGTGAAATACTCTTAGAGCAAAAATTTAGGAGTCCTAAAATTAAGACTGACACGCCCATTATTTTTAAAAGTTTCTCCTAAATCGGCGATTTAGGAGCTACTTTTAGCCTTAAGATGTTTTGTGAATACGGTCCCTGATATGTAAAACCATAGAATTCAAAAGGTGTGTACTTCTGTTTTTCATATGACTGTATAAATAATATTGTTGGCTCCTTATGATTAATGCCTTACATGTGTCCTGCAGAGTTTCACTCCAACAATAATTACACACACCTGAACCAACCAATCAATGATTCATTTATTACTAGAAACTTCCAGGCAGGTGTATTGAGGCAAGCTGGAGCTAAACTCGTCAGGACAGTGACCCTCCAGGACCAAGTTACCACACCCCGGTATAGACTGATTGATATTGATCAATTGATATTTTCAAATCTGTTAAAGGATTGTTAGGCTGCATAAATTAGGTCAGCCGGAACCGGGAACACTTCCTACAGACCACACCAGATGTACTGGTTACATCAGAAGAAGAATGGCATCTACACTAATATTAGTCTCTCTGTTTATCCCAAGGTTTACTATAGTAAGCCGGATCTGGGCTGTATCCAGGTGAGATCGAGCATGTGCACCTAGACATGACGACAACGCAGTCCTGAAATGTCAGCTGAGATTGTGTCAACTAGATCATCCCCTGTGAAGCCCTCATCGACATGACAGCCAGTGGCACAGATCCTCAACAAACTGTCCAATACCGGCGTGATAAATGCTATCCTCAACTAGATGGAACTTGAATAAATACTTTGACTGTTGCGATCCCAATCGGACTTATGAAAGCTGCCTGAATCATAATCATGCACTGTTCGCTGTTGGCCAGAGGAGAACTGGCCCCCCGACTGAGCCTGGTTTCTCCCAAGGTTTTTTTTTTCTCCATTTTGTAGGGCCTCGCTCGACAGAACTTACCAATGACTTTATCAATGAACAACATGATTGAACAAAGCTTCATTTGGTCCAAAAGATCCATTTCCTGACAGGAAACACCTAGCCTTAACAGAAGTGATGACGTGACTTCTTTTAACAAAGGACTCTGTCTAAAGGACTTCTTAGCTCATCAGCAATAAACTAATCAGAACCTATCACGTGGGTCTGATCACAATTAAATCATTAAATTGATTCTCTCACAAAACCCTCTTGTATGATCGGACGGAACAGGAAAACACCCATCAACGGATTTAAAGACGAATCTGTCCTATCAATACCTCCCTTGTGTGAGCAATCCATCCTGACCCGGTCACTCGTGACTCCGGTCAAAGTTTAAACTATGCTTAAGGACTCAATCTTGAATCTCAAAAGGGACAATTGTCAATTACTTAAAGTATTAACTATATCCAGAATAACATTTGCTATGATGTGATTACTAACATGTTGGATTCAATGCATTATATGTTTGTATTCCTGTATGCATCTTCTTTCTCTTATAATCATTGTTTTTAATTAGGTCAGTCTAGTAATATGTGTGGAAGAAGTGTGTCATGTTTGAGCTCTAAATACAGAGTTTATAATTCTCTGTAATTCTGTGTGAATGAAACATTGAAATTCAGTATCAGGAAAATATTAAGAAACTTTATAAAGTTGTTAATAAAACAGGATAATGTTCTGCAGATATCACGCGATGTGATCAATAGACAATAGACGAGGCGTGTCTAATCCCCGTAGCAACGTCTCATTGGAGGATCGCATCTGAAGGATGGAGCCAAAATTGCTCCTTTAAAACTATGCTGTCCGAACAAGCTAAAGTCAGAAATAGGTCAGAAAGCGCTCGAAATCAGTCAGAAATCGGTCAGAAGTCGGACTGAAGCACAGTCGTGGAAGCATCATGACCAAGGGTCATTGAGAACTGATTGACCGGGGCTGATTTTCCATCCATTTCCTCAACCACGAGCCGCGCCGCTGATCATTCAACAGCCGTCACATCCAGACTCCAAAACACTTCGTGAAATATCTGACCAAAGTCTCCCAAGAAGAGAGCCGCTCAAGCCAGACGCTCAGAACAGTTGCACCAGCCAGCAACATCCTTCAAAGCTTCCGCGCAACCCACAGGGCTTTCCGAGAAGACGTCACCTGAAAGACAGCCAATCCAGAACGGGATTCCGCTGTACACGAGTCACGGAACAACCCGATTACCTCAGCTGTCAGAGCAAACGCAGGTACAAGCAAACTTCTCTCTCTCTTGCTGGAAACTGGTGAAACTCCTTTAAACCTAAAGAATCAAGCCAAAGCTCTGCTTTTGTGATTTTCCTCAGGTTATGAGTTAAGTTAGCACTGAACTTGGGACTTTTCATGACTCATATCAACTCCGCGAATGTGTGTGCATGTATGTATGTATGTGTGTGTGTGTGTGTGTGTGTGTTTAGCCTTAGTTTCTTGTAATCATTAGAAGTAGTCAATAAACCTTGTTTTGATTTTCACATATACGAGTTTCTTGTGCTGTGTGTCAAATTACTGCCTTAAACGTAAAAGATCAAGTTACCTCTTGCTTATAATATAATAATTACAATAATAACAATAATCATAATAAAATATTGTTACTGTTGGCCGCAGAATAATATTTTATCCAGAATTGGTAAAATACTCTAACCTCAATTTTCGCTGGACGAGTAATTGATGAAGTGTTAAATATTAATTCTGAATCATTTACAGTGAATCATTTACAGTTGATTCAATTCTTATTCCCTGTAACAATTAAATTGAGCTAATAAATAGGCTAAGTCCTTACAATTTTGACACCTGTTTGCCACCTGATGTCACCTGTTGGAGTTTGGGTTCCTTGCTGCTGTCGCCTTTGGCTTGCTTAGTTGGGGACACTTGACATTTGATATTCAACAATGTTTTGCTCTGCCTGCATCGACACCATTGTATGCAAACTGAACTGAGCTGGATGACATCACTGTTTACTCCAGTGCTGATATAGATAAATTAACTAAATTAATAACTATTGATTCTTACAGAGGTAATGAATCAATATTGAATTTACTTAGGTGGACAATGACATCATTTTCTTTAAGAGCTGCAGTGCAGCGAAAAATTAGATACCAGTTATAACTGTAAAGCTGCTTTGACACAATCTGCATTGTAAAAAGTTCTATATAAATAAAGGTGACTTGACTTGACTGACATATAAAAAAAAAAAAAAAAAAAAAAAAAAAGCTTCTCAAGAGAGTATTACAAGTGTTCACAAACAAGGCAGCTAGCATGAGACCAGTCTCCATATATATCACACCAGATCAACCTTTCACACAGCACTCTGTCAAACGTACGAAAAAGAGATTTTGGTAAGATTTTAATTATTTTAATTATTTCATTTGAAGAACCAGCGTATACTACCTTTAGCATACTAAATATATTTCTGTTGGATAACAAGACTGAATAGCTGACTATCTGATCATTTAAAATCATCCAACTTTCAATTTCAAATCAACCTATTTTAGTGCATAATGATATCACTATCACAAGATTTTGCATATCATTCCTGATGCAGCCACCACTAGAGAATGAATCCATTGTCTTAGTATTTACACTCTCTGGACTAAATGAAACAATGGGAAACAGATTTGTGTTTTTTTCTTTGACTGCATTGTATTATCTATTAATTGTGTTGTGCAATGTAACCATAATTTACACTGTAATCTCGCAGAAGAGGCTTCATGAGCCAATGTATGTCTTTATATGTAATTTGTGTATAAATGGACTTTTTGGCACTGCTGGATTCTACCCTAAATTCATGTATGATTTATTATCCCAGTATCATGTGATTTCTTATGCTGGATGTCTGCTTCAGATATTTGTCATTTATTCATCTGTTCTGTGTGATTTTTCAACATTAACAGTGATGGCATATGACAGATATGTGGCAATATGTAGACCACTGGAGTATCATTCAATAATGACCAATCAGAGGATTCTTGAATGTATCCTTTTCTGCTGGCTATCTCCATTTTTTTGCATGTGTGTTGGAGTTGTATTAACATCAAGACTAAAATTATGTGGCTCTATTATTGAAAAGCTTTATTGTGAAAATTGGTCAGTTATTAAACTTTCCTGTTTTTCTACAACAGTAAATAATGTGATTGGGTATGTAGTCATTATTATATATTTTGGACATGCAATACTGATATTTTGCTCATACATTCACTTGATTGGAAAATGCATAAAGTCAAAAGAGGGCAAGCATAAATTCATACAAACATGTGTACCACATCTTCTTGCATTGCTCAATGTGACCGTTGCATTGCTGTTTGACGTGCTGTACACTCGTTATGGTTCAAAAAATTTGCCGCAAGATTTACGTAATTTCATGGCTCTAGAATTTTTACTCATACCACCTATTTTAAACCCCCTCATTTATGGACTAAATCTGACAAGACTACGGAAGCAAGTCATGAGAGTGTTTTTCAAAACAAAAGTGGAAATATCGGATTGAATAAGTCACAAACAAAGATTTTTATTATCTTAAATATTAAACAACTTGTATTATGGAAATTGTTTTATTTTATTCAAAACAAAGTACAAATTGTAATAGCTAGTAGGTTTTTCCTTTTCAGCCATATCATAAGAATTTCTCATATATTGTTTTTTTTTTTTGTTTTTTTTGTTTTTTTTGTATGAAAACATAAAATTATGTAGGCCTACACTTATTTTTATGCTTCGTTGATATGTATTTAACTAGATGGATTTAGCCTAACTTTCATACATGTTAATGAATTTAAAAATGAATGTAATTGTAATTATGTTTTGAAATTTAGTGGGGCAAAAGTCAGGAATGAGATTGGCCTCAATTTTATGTATTTAGTATTGGTCTCTGTATTGTATTGCTGGATATTTAACAGTTGCTCAGATATGCTCAGTGCATCCCGAGATTAAAATATACTGCCTGCCTATAATGGTCTGCATTTATAAATGAAACAAACTTACACATGTTCAAAATCATTTTTGATGTTTTACAGTTGTGTATACCCTAGTGAAAAAATAGTATACTTAAGCACATTTTATTCCTATGTACTTTAGTTTAACTAAATGTATTTGTGGCATGCTATAAATTGGTATACTGAAAGTCTGCTAAACTGGAACAACCAATTTTTTACTAAATGCATTTTAGTTGTCCAAAAGCAGTGCTGAAGTTCAACTAAAGTTGCATTTAATATACTTGTTTATGCTAAAGTGGAACTATCCGAAGTATACTTTAGTACACTTTAAATATACTCTTGTATTTAAGATTTAAAATGCAGAATTCACTCAGCATAATCCTCAAATATATTTTGGTGATGTTACAACTGCAGTTCAATTACACTGTAAGAGTGTTGAACATAGATTAATATTATACTGATAACTTTTAGTGATTTTAAAACGCATTGCAATGGCATTCCAAGTACACTTGAAGTTTGCTAATGGCATCATTATAGTGTGCTTCAAACAGGCTAAAATAAAGTAATCTTTAAAATAAAAAGTCACTGCACCTCAGTATACCAGTAACTTATCAGTGAGACAATGGGAACAGATGTATATTGCGCCACCACGCAATTTACTCAACGCAAAATTGGGGTTACTTTGTATTCTCTCTATACTGTTACAAGAACAGCTATAAGTAAAAAAAATTTTCTATTGATGACAGCATAAATTATATGAACTAAAAGACTGCGAATCCATGCGAAAAGTCTCATATAGGCACAGTAAGAGTTGCGTGAAAATAAACGTGAAACGGCCTGTACATAACAGTGCATTATACTTTAAGCTGTTAAAGAAATAAAACCAGCAGACACAACATTAAATATCAAGAATTTTTGCTTTCCTTTTACCTGTCATTAACACAACATGAAGCAATTGCATAAACCGGCATAACATTAGTTTTATTCTTGTGCACGCAGTAAAGCACAGACAGTTTCATTAGTTGGTGGAAGAATGTGACTGATGTGCGCTGCAGAACTGTTTGTGTTTCAGTGCGTGTGGATGGAATAAAACTATCTGTAACATTTCTCTGCCGATTGTCTCTGTGCGCTTTAACTCTCAGTGCAACACAACTGCACCTGATTTAAAACGCAATGAAATGAATTGGCAGTCTCGCATTACACTGCGTATTTAAATGTGAAGCATAAATTAAAATGATTTACTTTTCATGCAGTTATCGTTTCTGAATTTATTTGACCATTTAACTTTTGCGTAATTTTTGAATCTTTGAGGACTGGTCAGCATCAGTTTAATAATTCATTTAATAATTCATAATATTTGGACAGCCCAAAGGGCAGCAGTCCACATTTCAATGTGCAACGGGCCATTAAAGTAGCATTAACATCATGAACGGGAGCCTGGGAAGAGCTTGGTTCAAGGGATGCAAGTCTAGGATTACAAGGAACTTTGTTAAAGGTGCTCTAAGCGATGTCATGCGTTTTTAGGCCAAAACATTTTTTGTCACATACAGCAAACATCTCACTATTCGCTAGCTGCCTGTCCCCTGAACACACTGTAAAAAAACGCGGCCTCTGTGGTCGCCACAAGCTCCAAAAACGGCAACAAAAACTATCTGGTGCAGCCTGGACCACGAAACATAATAAACATGCTCCAGCCAATAACCGACAAGAATGATTTTAAATGCGCGTTCATGACTGTTTCAGGAAGCACGGAGGGGAGGGGAGGGGGAAGAGGAGGAGGAAGAGGGAGGGTCTAGCTAGCCTCTGCTTTTTTTTGACAACACTTCGAACATCAACAGGGGCCTGTTTCAGAAAGGAGGTTCAACCAACTCTGAGTTAAAACTTGAACTCTGAGTTGACTTACTCTGAGATGGGAAACTCTGAGTTTTCTGTTTCAGAACAGTTGAATTGAGTTAGTTCAGTCAACTCTAAGTAGGTTGACTCTGAGTTAAGCGCGTGCACCACGACTATGAAAAGCCATCATCAATGGAGCTCCGATATATTACGATTCACCATGGCAACAGCACGTGACAAAATGATGTCCGCATACTTCTGATTCAATGCAAGTTTAATTCTTATCACTGTTATAATATCAAAGGTGAAAACTGGCAGAAAGGTAAGTTATTGAACTAATATTCATTTTCATGGTATCCCACATGCAAAAAAAAGAAGGAGAAAATAATAATAATTTAACAGGATGCAATAATAAGAGTGTAAATTATTTTATTATTGTTAAACACTCGTTAGGCAATTTACTTCCACTTTTAGAACATTTTCTTCATTTTCATTGAAATTAAATGCCTTTCTGATGTGATAATGTAATAATCTTGTTTTCCGTTTGCATTAAGATTATTTTTATTACCAAACTGGTAGATCTTGATCATTTTACTTAAAGCTGCTGTCCGCGATTTTTGGCCCTCTAGCGGTTAATAAACAGAACTGCACGCGTTTTGCGGAGGAACATTCTAGCCTGGAGCTACTTTTCTCCATGTATGTCTATGGCGAGTCACGCAGTTACTGTGATACTCTGCGGCGAGTCCTACCAGTCATGTCTGAAATAGTCCGAATATAAACACTT